>NW_027671692.1:0-88912 GCF_964165515.1 Mesoplodon bidens | reverse complement strand
CGGGTCTGCCACGTTGAGGACACCTAAGCTGCCCTGAAAGAAACCACCGGGGCTCCAATCCACTTTGGGGTCTCCTGCTCGACGTCTCTCTAAGTGAGGCAGAAAGTAGACTTTAGGTCCAGCCCGAAATAAAGTAGAGATTGACCGTGAGCCTTGCTAGGCATTTGGAACATGCAAAGTCACCTAGGCCTCCTGAGGGCATTTAGAGGATTATGCCATTCAGCACATGCAGAACACACTGCATCCCAATGTTTCATCGCAGAAGGGCGAATTGTGTTCCAAGGGCCTCCTTTGGCTTGTCAGAGAAGAGAGGTATATGTGCTGGGTGATCCGGTGTATAATGGAGAAGCCTGGAAAACGGCAGTATTTTCCCCCTTTTGAAAGGTAGATAGTGGCGGCCTCAAGGCTGACTGAAAGACAGTGCTGTTACCCGTCTTCTAGTCACTGCTAGGAATGCCTCAGGGAAGAAAGTGAGTTTTCTCCTATGAATCCAGGTGGTCGCCTGTGCCTTGCTAGGAGTTCACCCCACCGCTTGCCCTAGCTAAAGTGCGAAGTAAACGTGACCCCCAGGCCTCAAGGTAAGCACGAGCGTTTCCTATCAGCAAAGTGTGCTGTGCAGCCATCTCCATGAACCCTGACTCGATAGAGTGCTTTAAATCCTCTACGGCTCTCCAGAGGCCTCAGAGAGACACGTATGAATTCCCTTCTGAGGGAGAGCGTGGGTGCCGTGAGTCCCCTTTTTGTTTTCCGAGCAACACAGCGCAGAACAGGCTGTTGGGGTCAACCCTTTCTATGCAGAGGGAAAGGCAATGAACTGATCCTCGCTTGCATAGCTTGATTTCTACCGCTGTAAAGCAGCCCCAGGACAACGTTTTTGCCAGTATTACATTCAACGTGGCTCTCCCTCTGTGGAGGCCCTCTGAACTGCACTGAAAGAATCCCTGAGCCTACAGAGCCCCCTGGCAACTCTTACCTGTCATCTCTCTATTGTGACGCAAGGTCCACTGTAGGTCCAGCCTGACAGAAAGAACAGAAAAACCGGTCAACTTGTGAGACTTTTGGACGATCCAAAGTCACCTAGGCCTGACTAAGTCATTAAGCAGGTAATGCTCTGCACGGCATGCAAAAGTCCCCGCCTGCAACGAAGTGTGATCATAGAAAGGCCCCGTGTGGCCGAAAGTCTCCAGTAGACAGTCAGTGAGTGATGGTAATTGCGCTGTGGGGTCAAGTTGGAAACTGGAGCATGTGAGAGAAGCCCGACTCTCCCCCTTTGGAAAGCAACTTCGATGCAGCTTCCAAGCTGCCTGAACACCACACCACCAGGACACTGTTCACTGCACAGATGCCTCTGAGGAGCAGTGAGCTTTTGCCAAAGAAACCAAACGCTTGCGCTTCCTTCCTGGGAGCTCAGCCCAGAGCATACTGTAGCTAAAGTGCCAACTAAATGTGACCTCTAGTCTCGAGGTAAGGTGCACATTTTCCCTTTACCAGAGGCAGGGGTGCACCAGTTTCCAGGAAGGCTTAGTCAATGGACGGCTTTAGCTTTAGTGTGCCTCACAGCGCTCAAGCCTCTCACGGGGGCATTTCTTTCCAGGGAAGTGCACCGTGTACCAGAAGCCTTCTGAGCACAATCAAGGGATACACGGCTCTGGGACCATCCCTCACTATGCAGGTGAAAGGGCCGGCAACTCATCTGTTCTCTATGGCTAGCGTTCCACAGCTTTGAAACAGCCCCAGGAGCACGGTTCTTGGGCCGGCTTTCTTTCCATGCGGGTCTGCCACGTTGAGGACACCTAAGCTGCCCTGAAAGAAACCACCGGGGCTCCAATCCACTTTGGGGTCTCCTGCTCGACGTCTCTCTAAGTGAGGCAGAAAGTAGACTTTAGGTCCAGCCCGAAATAATGTAGAGATTGACCGTGAGCCTTGCTAGGCATTTGGAACATGCAAAGTCACCTAGGCCTCCTGAGGGCATTTAGAGGATTATGCCATTCAGCACATGCAGAACACACTGCATCCCAATGTTTCATCGCAGAAGGGCGAATTGTGTTCCAAGGGCCTCCTTTGGCTTGTCAGAGAAGAGAGGTATATGTGCTGGGTGATCCGGTGTATAATGGAGAAGCCTGGAAAACGGCAGTATTTTCCCCCTTTTGAAAGGTAGATAGTGGCGGCCTCAAGGCTGACTGAAAGACAGTGCTGTTACCCGTCTTCTAGTCACTGCTAGGAATGCCTCAGGGAAGAAAGTGAGTTTTCTCCTATGAATCCAGGTGGTCGCCTGTGCCTTGCTAGGAGTTCACCCCACCGCTTGCCCTAGCTAAAGTGCGAAGTAAACGTGACCCCCAGGCCTCAAGGTAAGCACGAGCGTTTCCTATCAGCCAAGTGTGCTGTGCAGCCATCTCCATGAACCCTGACTCGATAGAGTGCTTTAAATCCTCTACGGCTCTCCAGAGGCCTCAGAGAGACACGTATGAATTCCCTTCTGAGGGAGAGCGTGGGTGCCGTGAGTCCCCTTTTTGTTTTCCGAGCAACACAGCGCAGAACAGGCTGTTGGGGTCAACCCTTTCTATGCAGAGGGAAAGGCAATGAACTGATCCTCGCTTGCATAGCTTGATTTCTACCGCTGTAAAGCAGCCCCAGGACAACGTTTTTGCCAGTATTACATTCAACGTGGCTCTCCCTCTGTGGAGGCCCTCTGAACTGCACTGAAAGAATCCCTGAGCCTACAGAGCCCCCTGGCAACTCTTACCTGTCATCTCTCTATTGTGACGCAAGGTCCACTGTAGGTCCAGCCTGACAGAAAGAACAGAAAAACCGGTCAACTTGTGAGACTTTTGGACGATCCAAAGTCACCTAGGCCTGACTAAGTCATTAAGCAGGTAATGCTCTGCACGGCATGCAAAAGTCCCCGCCTGCAACGAAGTGTGATCATAGAAAGGCCCCGTGTGGCCGAAAGTCTCCAGTAGACAGTCAGTGAGTGATGGTAATTGCGCTGTGGGGTCAAGTTGGAAACTGGAGCATGTGAGAGAAGCCCGACTCTCCCCCTTTGGAAAGCAACTTCGATGCAGCTTCCAAGCTGCCTGAACACCACACCACCAGGACACTGTACACTCCACAGATGCCTCTGAGGAGCAGTGAGCTTTTGCCAAAGAAACCAAACGCTTGCGCTTCCTTCCTGGGAGCTCAGCCCAGAGCATACTGTAGCTAAAGTGCCAACTAAATGTGACCTCTAGTCTCGAGGTAAGGTGCACATTTTCCCTTTACCAGAGGCAGGGGTGCACCAGTTTCCAGGAAGGCTTAGTCAATGGACGGCTTTAGCTTTAGTGTGCCTCACAGCGCTCAAGCCTCTCACGGGGGCATTTCTTTCCAGGGAAGTGCACCGTGTACCAGAAGCCTTCTGAGCACAATCAAGGGATACACGGCTCTGGGACCATCCCTCACTATGCAGGTGAAAGGGCCGGCAACTCATCTGTTCTCTATGGCTAGCGTTCCACAGCTTTGAAACAGCCCCAGGAGCACGGTTCTTGGGCCGGCTTTCTTTCCATGCGGGTCTGCCACGTTGAGGACACCTAAGCTGCCCTGAAAGAAACCACCGGGGCTCCAATCCACTTTGGGGTCTCCTGCTCGACGTCTCTCTAAGTGAGGCAGAAAGTAGACTTTAGGTCCAGCCCGAAATAAAGTAGAGATTGACCGTGAGCCTTGCTAGGCATTTGGAACATGCAAAGTCACCTAGGCCTCCTGAGGGCATTTAGAGGATTATGCCATTCAGCACATGCAGAACACACTGCATCCCAATGTTTCATCGCAGAAGGGCGAATTGTGTTCCAAGGGCCTCCTTTGGCTTGTCAGAGAAGAGAGGTATATGTGCTGGGTGATCCGGTGTATAATGGAGAAGCCTGGAAAACGGCAGTATTTTCCCCCTTTTGAAAGGTAGATAGTGGCGGCCTCAAGGCTGACTGAAAGACAGTGCTGTTACCCGTCTTCTAGTCACTGCTAGGAATGCCTCAGGGAAGAAAGTGAGTTTTCTCCTATGAATCCAGGTGGTCGCCTGTGCCTTGCTAGGAGTTCACCCCACCGCTTGCCCTAGCTAAAGTGCGAAGTAAACGTGACCCCCAGGCCTCAAGGTAAGCACGAGCGTTTCCTATCAGCAAAGTTTGCTGTGCAGCCATCTCCATGAACCCTGACTCGATAGAGTGCTTTAAATCCTCTACGGCTCTCCAGAGGCCTCAGAGAGACACGTATGAATTCCCTTCTGAGGGAGAGCGTGGGTGCCGTGAGTCCCCTTTTTGTTTTCCGAGCAACACAGCGCAGAACAGGCTGTTGGGGTCAACCCTTTCTATGCAGAGGGAAAGGCAATGAACTGATCCTCGCTTGCATAGCTTGATTTCTACCGCTGTAAAGCAGCCCCAGGACAACGTTTTTGCCAGTATTACATTCAACGTGGCTCTCCCTCTGTGGAGGCCCTCTGAACTGCACTGAAAGAATCCCTGAGCCTACAGAGCCCCCTGGCAACTCTTACCTGTCATCTCTCTATTGTGACGCAAGGTCCACTGTAGGTCCAGCCTGACAGAAAGAACAGAAAAACCGGTCAACTTGTGAGACTTTTGGACGATCCAAAGTCACCTAGGCCTGACTAAGTCATTAAGCAGGTAAAGCTCTGCACGGCATGCAAAAGTCCCCGCCTGCAACGAAGTGTGATCATAGAAAGGCCCCGTGTGGCCGAAAGTCTCCAGTAGACAGTCAGTGAGTGATGGTAATTGCGCTGTGGGGTCAAGTTGGAAACTGGAGCATGTGAGAGAAGCCCGACTCTCCCCCTTTGGAAAGCAACTTCGATGCAGCTTCCAAGCTGCCTGAACACCACACCACCAGGACACTGTTCACTGCACAGATGCCTCTGAGGAGCAGTGAGCTTTTGCCAAAGAAACCAAACGCTTGCGCTTCCTTCCTGGGAGCTCAGCCCAGAGCATACTGTAGCTAAAGTGCCAACTAAATGTGACCTCTAGTCTCGAGGTAAGGTGCACATTTTCCCTTTACCAGAGGCAGGGGTGCACCAGTTTCCAGGAAGGCTTAGTCAATGGACGGCTTTAGCTTTAGTGTGCCTCACAGCGCTCAAGCCTCTCACGGGGGCATTTCTTTCCAGGGAAGTGCACCGTGTACCAGAAGCCTTCTGAGCACAATCAAGGGATACACGGCTCTGGGACCATCCCTCACTATGCAGGTGAAAGGGCCGGCAACTCATCTGTTCTCTATGGCTAGCGTTCCACAGCTTTGAAACAGCCCCAGGAGCACGGTTCTTGGGCCGGCTTTCTTTCCATGCGGGTCTGCCACGTTGAGGACACCTAAGCTGCCCTGAAAGAAACCACCGGGGCTCCAATCCACTTTGGGGTCTCCTGCTCGACGTCTCTCTAAGTGAGGCAGAAAGTAGACTTTAGGTCCAGCCCGAAATAATGTAGAGATTGACCGTGAGCCTTGCTAGGCATTTGGAACATGCAAAGTCACCTAGGCCTCCTGAGGGCATTTAGAGGATTATGCCATTCAGCACATGCAGAACACACTGCATCCCAAAGTTTCATCGCAGAAGGGCGAATTGTGTTCCAAGGGCCTCCTTTGGCTTGTCAGAGAAGAGAGGTATATGTGCTGGGTGATCCGGTGTATAATGGAGAAGCCTGGAAAACGGCAGTATTTTCCCCCTTTTGAAAGGTAGATAGTGGCGGCCTCAAGGCTGACTGAAAGACAGTGCTGTTACCCGTCTTCTAGTCACTGCTAGGAATGCCTCAGGGAAGAAAGTGAGTTTTCTCCTATGAATCCAGGTGGTCGCCTGTGCCTTGCTAGGAGTTCACCCCACCGCTTGCCCTAGCTAAAGTGCGAAGTAAACGTGACCCCCAGGCCTCAAGGTAAGCACGAGCGTTTCCTATCAGCAAAGTTTGCTGTGCAGCCATCTCCATGAACCCTGACTCGATAGAGTGCTTTAAATCCTCTACGGCTCTCCAGAGGCCTCAGAGAGACACGTATGAATTCCCTTCTGAGGGAGAGCGTGGGTGCCGTGAGTCCCCTTTTTGTTTTCCGAGCAACACAGCGCAGAACAGGCTGTTGGGGTCAACCCTTTCTATGCAGAGGGAAAGGCAATGAACTGATCCTCGCTTGCATAGCTTGATTTCTACCGCTGTAAAGCAGCCCCAGGACAACGTTTTTGCCCGTATTACATTCAACGTGGCTCTCCCTCTGTGGAGGCCCTCTGAACTGCACTGAAAGAATCCCTGAGCCTACAGAGCCCCCTGGCAACTCTTACCTGTCATCTCTCTATTGTGACGCAAGGTCCACTGTAGGTCCAGCCTGACAGAAAGAACAGAAAAACCGGTCAACTTGTGAGACTTTTGGACGATCCAAAGTCACCTAGGCCTGACTAAGTCATTAAGCAGGTAATGCTCTGCACGGCATGCAAAAGTCCCCGCCTGCAACGAAGTGTGATCATAGAAAGGCCCCGTGTGGCCGAATGTCTCCAGTAGACAGTCAGTGAGTGATGGTAATTGCGCTGTGGGGTCAAGTTGGAAACTGGAGCATGTGAGAGAAGCCCGACTCTCCCCCTTTGGAAAGCAACTTCGATGCAGCTTCCAAGCTGCCTGAACACCACACCACCAGGACACTGTTCACTGCACAGATGCCTCTGAGGAGCAGTGAGCTTTTGCCAAAGAAACCAAACGCTTGCGCTTCCTTCCTGGGAGCTCAGCCCAGAGCATACTGTAGCTAAAGTGCCAACTAAATGTGACCTCTAGTCTCGAGGTAAGGTGCACATTTTCCCTTTACCAGAGGCAGGGGTGCACCAGTTTCCAGGAAGGCTTAGTCAATGGACGGCTTTAGCTTTAGTGTGCCTCACAGCGCTCAAGCCTCTCACGGGGGCATTTCTTTCCAGGGAAGTGCACCGTGTACCAGAAGCCTTCTGAGCACAATCAAGGGATACACGGCTCTGGGACCATCCCTCACTATGCAGGTGAAAGGGCCGGCAACTCATCTGTTCTCTATGGCTAGCGTTCCACAGCTTTGAAACAGCCCCAGGAGCACGGTTCTTGGGCCGGCTTTCTTTCCATGCGGGTCTGCCACGTTGAGGACACCTAAGCTGCCCTGAAAGAAACCACCGGGGCTCCAATCCACTTTGGGGTCTCCTGCTCGACGTCTCTCTAAGTGAGGCAGAAAGTAGACTTTAGGTCCAGCCCGAAATAATGTAGAGATTGACCGTGAGCCTTGCTAGGCATTTGGAACATGCAAAGTCACCTAGGCCTCCTGAGGGCATTTAGAGGATTATGCCATTCAGCACATGCAGAACACACTGCATCCCAATGTTTCATCGCAGAAGGGCGAATTGTGTTCCAAGGGCCTCCTTTGGCTTGTCAGAGAAGAGAGGTATATGTGCTGGGTGATCCGGTGTATAATGGAGAAGCCTGGAAAACGGCAGTATTTTCCCCCTTTTGAAAGGTAGATAGTGGCGGCCTCAAGGCTGACTGAAAGACAGTGCTGTTACCCGTCTTCTAGTCACTGCTAGGAATGCCTCAGGGAAGAAAGTGAGTTTTCTCCTATGAATCCAGGTGGTCGCCTGTGCCTTGCTAGGAGTTCACCCCACCGCTTGCCCTAGCTAAAGTGCGAAGTAAACGTGACCCCCAGGCCTCAAGGTAAGCACGAGCGTTTCCTATCAGCAAAGTTTGCTGTGCAGCCATCTCCATGAACCCTGACTCGATAGAGTGCTTTAAATCCTCTACGGCTCTCCAGAGGCCTCAGAGAGACACGTATGAATTCCCTTCTGAGGGAGAGCGTGGGTGCCGTGAGTCCCCTTTTTGTTTTCCGAGCAACACAGCGCAGAACAGGCTGTTGGGGTCAACCCTTTCTATGCAGAGGGAAAGGCAATGAACTGATCCTCGCTTGCATAGCTTGATTTCTACCGCTGTAAAGCAGCCCCAGGACAACGTTTTTGCCCGTATTACATTCAACGTGGCTCTCCCTCTGTGGAGGCCCTCTGAACTGCACTGAAAGAATCCCTGAGCCTACAGAGCCCCCTGGCAACTCTTACCTGTCATCTCTCTATTGTGACGCAAGGTCCACTGTAGGTCCAGCCTGACAGAAAGAACAGAAAAACCGGTCAACTTGTGAGACTTTTGGACGATCCAAAGTCACCTAGGCCTGACTAAGTCATTAAGCAGGTAATGCTCTGCACGGCATGCAAAAGTCCCCGCCTGCAACGAAGTGTGATCATAGAAAGGCCCCGTGTGGCCGAAAGTCTCCAGTAGACAGTCAGTGAGTGATGGTAATTGCGCTGTGGGGTCAAGTTGGAAACTGGAGCATGTGAGAGAAGCCCGACTCTCCCCCTTTGGAAAGCAACTTCGATGCAGCTTCCAAGCTGCCTGAACACCACACCACCAGGACACTGTTCACTGCACAGATGCCTCTGAGGAGCAGTGAGCTTTTGCCAAAGAAACCAAACGCTTGCGCTTCCTTCCTGGGAGCTCAGCCCAGAGCATACTGTAGCTAAAGTGCCAACTAAATGTGACCTCTAGTCTCGAGGTAAGGTGCACATTTTCCCTTTTCCAGAGGCAGGGGTGCACCAGTTTCCAGGAAGGCTTAGTCAATGGACGGCTTTAGCTTTAGTGTGCCTCACAGCGCTCAAGCCTCTCACGGGGGCATTTCTTTCCAGGGAAGTGCACCGTGTACCAGAAGCCTTCTGAGCACAATCAAGGGATACACGGCTCTGGGACCATCCCTCACTATGCAGGTGAAAGGGCCGGCAACTCATCTGTTCTCTATGGCTAGCGTTCCACAGCTTTGAAACAGCCCCAGGAGCACGGTTCTTGGGCCGGCTTTCTTTCCATGCGGGTCTGCCACGTTGAGGACACCTAAGCTGCCCTGAAAGAAACCACCGGGGCTCCAATCCACTTTGGGGTCTCCTGCTCGACGTCTCTCTAAGTGAGGCAGAAAGTAGACTTTAGGTCCAGCCCGAAATAATGTAGAGATTGACCGTGAGCCTTGCTAGGCATTTGGAACATGCAAAGTCACCTAGGCCTCCTGAGGGCATTTAGAGGATTATGCCATTCAGCACATGCAGAACACACTGCATCCCAATGTTTCATCGCAGAAGGGCGAATTGTGTTCCAAGGGCCTCCTTTGGCTTGTCAGAGAAGAGAGGTATATGTGCTGGGTGATCCGGTGTATAATGGAGAAGCCTGGAAAACGGCAGTATTTTCCCCCTTTTGAAAGGTAGATAGTGGCGGCCTCAAGGCTGACTGAAAGACAGTGCTGTTACCCGTCTTCTAGTCACTGCTAGGAATGCCTCAGGGAAGAAAGTGAGTTTTCTCCTATGAATCCAGGTGGTCGCCTGTGCCTTGCTAGGAGTTCACCCCACCGCTTGCCCTAGCTAAAGTGCGAAGTAAACGTGACCCCCAGGCCTCAAGGTAAGCACGAGCGTTTCCTATCAGCAAAGTTTGCTGTGCAGCCATCTCCATGAACCCTGACTCGATAGAGTGCTTTAAATCCTCTACGGCTCTCCAGAGGCCTCAGAGAGACACGTATGAATTCCCTTCTGAGGGAGAGCGTGGGTGCCGTGAGTCCCCTTTTTGTTTTCCGAGCAACACAGCGCAGAACAGGCTGTTGGGGTCAACCCTTTCTATGCAGAGGGAAAGGCAATGAACTGATCCTCGCTTGCATAGCTTGATTTCTACCGCTGTAAAGCAGCCCCAGGACAACGTTTTTGCCAGTATTACATTCAACGTGGCTCTCCCTCTGTGGAGGCCCTCTGAACTGCACTGAAAGAATCCCTGAGCCTACAGAGCCCCCTGGCAACTCTTACCTGTCATCTCTCTATTGTGACGCAAGGTCCACTGTAGGTCCAGCCTGACAGAAAGAACAGAAAAACCGGTCAACTTGTGAGACTTTTGGACGATCCAAAGTCACCTAGGCCTGACTAAGTCATTAAGCAGGTAATGCTCTGCACGGCATGCAAAAGTCCCCGCCTGCAACGAAGTGTGATCATAGAAAGGCCCCGTGTGGCCGAAAGTCTCCAGTAGACAGTCAGTGAGTGATGGTAATTGCGCTGTGGGGTCAAGTTGGAAACTGGAGCATGTGAGAGAAGCCCGACTCTCCCCCTTTGGAAAGCAACTTCGTTGCAGCTTCCAAGCTGCCTGAACACCACACCACCAGGACACTGTACACTCCACAGATGCCTCTGAGGAGCAGTGAGCTTTTGCCAAAGAAACCAAACGCTTGCGCTTCCTTCCTGGGAGCTCAGCCCAGAGCATACTGTAGCTAAAGTGCCAACTAAATGTGACCTCTAGTCTCGAGGTAAGGTGCACATTTTCCCTTTACCAGAGGCAGGGGTGCACCAGTTTCCAGGAAGGCTTAGTCAATGGACGGCTTTAGCTTTAGTGTGCCTCACAGCGCTCAAGCCTCTCACGGGGGCATTTCTTTCCAGGGAAGTGCACCGTGTACCAGAAGCCTTCTGAGCACAATCAAGGGATACACGGCTCTGGGACCATCCCTCACTATGCAGGTGAAAGGGCCGGCAACTAATCTGTTCTCTATGGCTAGCGTTCCACAGCTTTGAAACAGCCCCAGGAGCACGGTTCTTGGGCCGGCTTTCTTTCCATGCGGGTCTGCCACGTTGAGGACACCTAAGCTGCCCTGAAAGAAACCACCGGGGCTCCAATCCACTTTGGGGTCTCCTGCTCGACGTCTCTCTAAGTGAGGCAGAAAGTAGACTTTAGGTCCAGCCCGAAATAATGTAGAGATTGACCGTGAGCCTTGCTAGGCATTTGGAACATGCAAAGTCACCTAGGCCTCCTGAGGGCATTTAGAGGATTATGCCATTCAGCACATGCAGAACACACTGCATCCCAATGTTTCATCGCAGAAGGGCGAATTGTGTTCCAAGGGCCTCCTTTGGCTTGTCAGAGAAGAGAGGTATATGTGCTGGGTGATCCGGTGTATAATGGAGAAGCCTGGAAAACGGCAGTATTTTCCCCCTTTTGAAAGGTAGATAGTGGCGGCCTCAAGGCTGACTGAAAGACAGTGCTGTTACCCGTCTTCTAGTCACTGCTAGGAATGCCTCAGGGAAGAAAGTGAGTTTTCTCCTATGAATCCAGGTGGTCGCCTGTGCCTTGCTAGGAGTTCACCCCACCGCTTGCCCTAGCTAAAGTGCGAAGTAAACGTGACCCCCAGGCCTCAAGGTAAGCACGAGCGTTTCCTATCAGCAAAGTTTGCTGTGCAGCCATCTCCATGAACCCTGACTCGATAGAGTGCTTTAAATCCTCTACGGCTCTCCAGAGGCCTCAGAGAGACACGTATGAATTCCCTTCTGAGGGAGAGCGTGGGTGCCGTGAGTCCCCTTTTTGTTTTCCGAGCAACACAGCGCAGAACAGGCTGTTGGGGTCAACCCTTTCTATGCAGAGGGAAAGGCAATGAACTGATCCTCGCTTGCATAGCTTGATTTCTACCGCTGTAAAGCAGCCCCAGGACAACGTTTTTGCCCGTATTACATTCAACGTGGCTCTCCCTCTGTGGAGGCCCTCTGAACTGCACTGAAAGAATCCCTGAGCCTACAGAGCCCCCTGGCAACTCTTACCTGTCATCTCTCTATTGTGACGCAAGGTCCACTGTAGGTCCAGCCTGACAGAAAGAACAGAAAAACCGGTCAACTTGTGAGACTTTTGGACGATCCAAAGTCACCTAGGCCTGACTAAGTCATTAAGCAGGTAATGCTCTGCACGGCATGCAAAAGTCCCCGCCTGCAACGAAGTGTGATCATAGAAAGGCCCCGTGTGGCCGAAAGTCTCCAGTAGACAGTCAGTGAGTGATGGTAATTGCGCTGTGGGGTCAAGTTGGAAACTGGAGCATGTGAGAGAAGCCCGACTCTCCCCCTTTGGAAAGCAACTTCGATGCAGCTTCCAAGCTGCCTGAACACCACACCACCAGGACACTGTTCACTGCACAGATGCCTCTGAGGAGCAGTGAGCTTTTGCCAAAGAAACCAAACGCTTGCGCTTCCTTCCTGGGAGCTCAGCCCAGAGCATACTGTAGCTAAAGTGCCAACTAAATGTGACCTCTAGTCTCGAGGTAAGGTGCACATTTTCCCTTTACCAGAGGCAGGGGTGCACCAGTTTCCAGGAAGGCTTAGTCAATGGACGGCTTTAGCTTTAGTGTGCCTCACAGCGCTCAAGCCTCTCACGGGGGCATTTCTTTCCAGGGAAGTGCACCGTGTACCAGAAGCCTTCTGAGCACAATCAAGGGATACACGGCTCTGGGACCATCCCTCACTATGCAGGTGAAAGGGCCGGCAACTAATCTGTTCTCTATGGCTAGCGTTCCACAGCTTTGAAACAGCCCCAGGAGCACGGTTCTTGGGCCGGCTTTCTTTCCATGCGGGTCTGCCACGTTGAGGACACCTAAGCTGCCCTGAAAGAAACCACCGGGGCTCCAATCCACTTTGGGGTCTCCTGCTCGACGTCTCTCTAAGTGAGGCAGAAAGTAGACTTTAGGTCCAGCCCGAAATAATGTAGAGATTGACCGTGAGCCTTGCTAGGCATTTGGAACATGCAAAGTCACCTAGGCCTCCTGAGGGCATTTAGAGGATTATGCCATTCAGCACATGCAGAACACACTGCATCCCAAAGTTTCATCGCAGAAGGGCGAATTGTGTTCCAAGGGCCTCCTTTGGCTTGTCAGAGAAGAGAGGTATATGTGCTGGGTGATCCGGTGTATAATGGAGAAGCCTGGAAAACGGCAGTATTTTCCCCCTTTTGAAAGGTAGATAGTGGCGGCCTCAAGGCTGACTGAAAGACAGTGCTGTTACCCGTCTTCTAGTCACTGCTAGGAATGCCTCAGGGAAGAAAGTGAGTTTTCTCCTATGAATCCAGGTGGTCGCCTGTGCCTTGCTAGGAGTTCACCCCACCGCTTGCCCTAGCTAAAGTGCGAAGTAAACGTGACCCCCAGGCCTCAAGGTAAGCACGAGCGTTTCCTATCAGCAAAGTGTGCTGTGCAGCCATCTCCATGAACCCTGACTCGATAGAGTGCTTTAAATCCTCTACGGCTCTCCAGAGGCCTCAGAGAGACACGTATGAATTCCCTTCTGAGGGAGAGCGTGGGTGCCGTGAGTCCCCTTTTTGTTTTCCGAGCAACACAGCGCAGAACAGGCTGTTGGGGTCAACCCTTTCTATGCAGAGGGAAAGGCAATGAACTGATCCTCGCTTGCATAGCTTGATTTCTACCGCTGTAAAGCAGCCCCAGGACAACGTTTTTGCCCGTATTACATTCAACGTGGCTCTCCCTCTGTGGAGGCCCTCTGAACTGCACTGAAAGAATCCCTGAGCCTACAGAGCCCCCTGGCAACTCTTACCTGTCATCTCTCTATTGTGACGCAAGGTCCACTGTAGGTCCAGCCTGACAGAAAGAACAGAAAAACCGGTCAACTTGTGAGACTTTTGGACGATCCAAAGTCACCTAGGCCTGACTAAGTCATTAAGCAGGTAATGCTCTGCACGGCATGCAAAAGTCCCCGCCTGCAACGAAGTGTGATCATAGAAAGGCCCCGTGTGGCCGAAAGTCTCCAGTAGACAGTCAGTGAGTGATGGTAATTGCGCTGTGGGGTCAAGTTGGAAACTGGAGCATGTGAGAGAAGCCCGACTCTCCCCCTTTGGAAAGCAACTTCGATGCAGCTTCCAAGCTGCCTGAACACCACACCACCAGGACACTGTTCACTGCACAGATGCCTCTGAGGAGCAGTGAGCTTTTGCCAAAGAAACCAAACGCTTGCGCTTCCTTCCTGGGAGCTCAGCCCAGAGCATACTGTAGCTAAAGTGCCAACTAAATGTGACCTCTAGTCTCGAGGTAAGGTGCACATTTTCCCTTTACCAGAGGCAGGGGTGCACCAGTTTCCAGGAAGGCTTAGTCAATGGACGGCTTTAGCTTTAGTGTGCCTCACAGCGCTCAAGCCTCTCACGGGGGCATTTCTTTCCAGGGAAGTGCACCGTGTACCAGAAGCCTTCTGAGCACAATCAAGGGATACACGGCTCTGGGACCATCCCTCACTATGCAGGTGAAAGGGCCGGCAACTCATCTGTTCTCTATGGCTAGCGTTCCACAGCTTTGAAACAGCCCCAGGAGCACGGTTCTTGGGCCGGCTTTCTTTCCATGCGGGTCTGCCACGTTGAGGACACCTAAGCTGCCCTGAAAGAAACCACCGGGGCTCCAATCCACTTTGGGGTCTCCTGCTCGACGTCTCTCTAAGTGAGGCAGAAAGTAGACTTTAGGTCCAGCCCGAAATAATGTAGAGATTGACCGTGAGCCTTGCTAGGCATTTGGAACATGCAAAGTCACCTAGGCCTCCTGAGGGCATTTAGAGGATTATGCCATTCAGCACATGCAGAACACACTGCATCCCAATGTTTCATCGCAGAAGGGCGAATTGTGTTCCAAGGGCCTCCTTTGGCTTGTCAGAGAAGAGAGGTATATGTGCTGGGTGATCCGGTGTATAATGGAGAAGCCTGGAAAACGGCAGTATTTTCCCCCTTTTGAAAGGTAGATAGTGGCGGCCTCAAGGCTGACTGAAAGACAGTGCTGTTACCCGTCTTCTAGTCACTGCTAGGAATGCCTCAGGGAAGAAAGTGAGTTTTCTCCTATGAATCCAGGTGGTCGCCTGTGCCTTGCTAGGAGTTCACCCCACCGCTTGCCCTAGCTAAAGTGCGAAGTAAACGTGACCCCCAGGCCTCAAGGTAAGCACGAGCGTTTCCTATCAGCAAAGTGTGCTGTGCAGCCATCTCCATGAACCCTGACTCGATAGAGTGCTTTAAATCCTCTACGGCTCTCCAGAGGCCTCAGAGAGACACGTATGAATTCCCTTCTGAGGGAGAGCGTGGGTGCCGTGAGTCCCCTTTTTGTTTTCCGAGCAACACAGCGCAGAACAGGCTGTTGGGGTCAACCCTTTCTATGCAGAGGGAAAGGCAATGAACTGATCCTCGCTTGCATAGCTTGATTTCTACCGCTGTAAAGCAGCCCCAGGACAACGTTTTTGCCCGTATTACATTCAACGTGGCTCTCCCTCTGTGGAGGCCCTCTGAACTGCACTGAAAGAATCCCTGAGCCTACAGAGCCCCCTGGCAACTCTTACCTGTCATCTCTCTATTGTGACGCAAGGTCCACTGTAGGTCCAGCCTGACAGAAAGAACAGAAAAACCGGTCAACTTGTGAGACTTTTGGACGATCCAAAGTCACCTAGGCCTGACTAAGTCATTAAGCAGGTAATGCTCTGCACGGCATGCAAAAGTCCCCGCCTGCAACGAAGTGTGATCATAGAAAGGCCCCGTGTGGCCGAAAGTCTCCAGTAGACAGTCAGTGAGTGATGGTAATTGCGCTGTGGGGTCAAGTTGGAAACTGGAGCATGTGAGAGAAGCCCGACTCTCCCCCTTTGGAAAGCAACTTCGATGCAGCTTCCAAGCTGCCTGAACACCACACCACCAGGACACTGTTCACTGCACAGATGCCTCTGAGGAGCAGTGAGCTTTTGCCAAAGAAACCAAACGCTTGCGCTTCCTTCCTGGGAGCTCAGCCCAGAGCATACTGTAGCTAAAGTGCCAACTAAATGTGACCTCTAGTCTCGAGGTAAGGTGCACATTTTCCCTTTACCAGAGGCAGGGGTGCACCAGTTTCCAGGAAGGCTTAGTCAATGGACGGCTTTAGCTTTAGTGTGCCTCACAGCGCTCAAGCCTCTCACGGGGGCATTTCTTTCCAGGGAAGTGCACCGTGTACCAGAAGCCTTCTGAGCACAATCAAGGGATACACGGCTCTGGGACCATCCCTCACTATGCAGGTGAAAGGGCCGGCAACTCATCTGTTCTCTATGGCTAGCGTTCCACAGCTTTGAAACAGCCCCAGGAGCACGGTTCTTGGGCCGGCTTTCTTTCCATGCGGGTCTGCCACGTTGAGGACACCTAAGCTGCCCTGAAAGAAACCACCGGGGCTCCAATCCACTTTGGGGTCTCCTGCTCGACGTCTCTCTAAGTGAGGCAGAAAGTAGACTTTAGGTCCAGCCCGAAATAATGTAGAGATTGACCGTGAGCCTTGCTAGGCATTTGGAACATGCAAAGTCACCTAGGCCTCCTGAGGGCATTTAGAGGATTATGCCATTCAGCACATGCAGAACACACTGCATCCCAATGTTTCATCGCAGAAGGGCGAATTGTGTTCCAAGGGCCTCCTTTGGCTTGTCAGAGAAGAGAGGTATATGTGCTGGGTGATCCGGTGTATAATGGAGAAGCCTGGAAAACGGCAGTATTTTCCCCCTTTTGAAAGGTAGATAGTGGCGGCCTCAAGGCTGACTGAAAGACAGTGCTGTTACCCGTCTTCTAGTCACTGCTAGGAATGCCTCAGGGAAGAAAGTGAGTTTTCTCCTATGAATCCAGGTGGTCGCCTGTGCCTTGCTAGGAGTTCACCCCACCGCTTGCCCTAGCTAAAGTGCGAAGTAAACGTGACCCCCAGGCCTCAAGGTAAGCACGAGCGTTTCCTATCAGCAAAGTGTGCTGTGCAGCCATCTCCATGAACCCTGACTCGATAGAGTGCTTTAAATCCTCTACGGCTCTCCAGAGGCCTCAGAGAGACACGTATGAATTCCCTTCTGAGGGAGAGCGTGGGTGCCGTGAGTCCCCTTTTTGTTTTCCGAGCAACACAGCGCAGAACAGGCTGTTGGGGTCAACCCTTTCTATGCAGAGGGAAAGGCAATGAACTGATCCTCGCTTGCATAGCTTGATTTCTACCGCTGTAAAGCAGCCCCAGGACAACGTTTTTGCCCGTATTACATTCAACGTGGCTCTCCCTCTGTGGAGGCCCTCTGAACTGCACTGAAAGAATCCCTGAGCCTACAGAGCCCCCTGGCAACTCTTACCTGTCATCTCTCTATTGTGACGCAAGGTCCACTGTAGGTCCAGCCTGACAGAAAGAACAGAAAAACCGGTCAACTTGTGAGACTTTTGGACGATCCAAAGTCACCTAGGCCTGACTAAGTCATTAAGCAGGTAATGCTCTGCACGGCATGCAAAAGTCCCCGCCTGCAACGAAGTGTGATCATAGAAAGGCCCCGTGTGGCCGAAAGTCTCCAGTAGACAGTCAGTGAGTGATGGTAATTGCGCTGTGGGGTCAAGTTGGAAACTGGAGCATGTGAGAGAAGCCCGACTCTCCCCCTTTGGAAAGCAACTTCGATGCAGCTTCCAAGCTGCCTGAACACCACACCACCAGGACACTGTTCACTGCACAGATGCCTCTGAGGAGCAGTGAGCTTTTGCCAAAGAAACCAAACGCTTGCGCTTCCTTCCTGGGAGCTCAGCCCAGAGCATACTGTAGCTAAAGTGCCAACTAAATGTGACCTCTAGTCTCGAGGTAAGGTGCACATTTTCCCTTTACCAGAGGCAGGGGTGCACCAGTTTCCAGGAAGGCTTAGTCAATGGACGGCTTTAGCTTTAGTGTGCCTCACAGCGCTCAAGCCTCTCACGGGGGCATTTCTTTCCAGGGAAGTGCACCGTGTACCAGAAGCCTTCTGAGCACAATCAAGGGATACACGGCTCTGGGACCATCCCTCACTATGCAGGTGAAAGGGCCGGCAACTCATCTGTTCTCTATGGCTAGCGTTCCACAGCTTTGAAACAGCCCCAGGAGCACGGTTCTTGGGCCGGCTTTCTTTCCATGCGGGTCTGCCACGTTGAGGACACCTAAGCTGCCCTGAAAGAAACCACCGGGGCTCCAATCCACTTTGGGGTCTCCTGCTCGACGTCACTCTAAGTGAGGCAGAAAGTAGACTTTAGGTCCAGCCCGAAATAATGTAGAGATTGACCGTGAGCCTTGCTAGGCATTTGGAACATGCAAAGTCACCTAGGCCTCCTGAGGGCATTTAGAGGATTATGCCATTCAGCACATGCAGAACACACTGCATCCCAATGTTTCATCGCAGAAGGGCGAATTGTGTTCCAAGGGCCTCCTTTGGCTTGTCAGAGAAGAGAGGTATATGTGCTGGGTGATCCGGTGTATAATGGAGAAGCCTGGAAAACGGCAGTATTTTCCCCCTTTTGAAAGGTAGATAGTGGCGGCCTCAAGGCTGACTGAAAGACAGTGCTGTTACCCGTCTTCTAGTCACTGCTAGGAATGCCTCAGGGAAGAAAGTGAGTTTTCTCCTATGAATCCAGGTGGTCGCCTGTGCCTTGCTAGGAGTTCACCCCACCGCTTGCCCTAGCTAAAGTGCGAAGTAAACGTGACCCCCAGGCCTCAAGGTAAGCACGAGCGTTTCCTATCAGCCAAGTGTGCTGTGCAGCCATCTCCATGAACCCTGACTCGATAGAGTGCTTTAAATCCTCTACGGCTCTCCAGAGGCCTCAGAGAGACACGTATGAATTCCCTTCTGAGGGAGAGCGTGGGTGCCGTGAGTCCCCTTTTTGTTTTCCGAGCAACACAGCGCAGAACAGGCTGTTGGGGTCAACCCTTTCTATGCAGAGGGAAAGGCAATGAACTGATCCTCGCTTGCATAGCTTGATTTCTACCGCTGTAAAGCAGCCCCAGGACAACGTTTTTGCCCGTATTACATTCAACGTGGCTCTCCCTCTGTGGAGGCCCTCTGAACTGCACTGAAAGAATCCCTGAGCCTACAGAGCCCCCTGGCAACTCTTACCTGTCATCTCTCTATTGTGACGCAAGGTCCACTGTAGGTCCAGCCTGACAGAAAGAACAGAAAAACCGGTCAACTTGTGAGACTTTTGGACGATCCAAAGTCACCTAGGCCTGACTAAGTCATTAAGCAGGTAATGCTCTGCACGGCATGCAAAAGTCCCCGCCTGCAACGAAGTGTGATCATAGAAAGGCCCCGTGTGGCCGAAAGTCTCCAGTAGACAGTCAGTGAGTGATGGTAATTGCGCTGTGGGGTCAAGTTGGAAACTGGAGCATGTGAGAGAAGCCCGACTCTCCCCCTTTGGAAAGCAACTTCGATGCAGCTTCCAAGCTGCCTGAACACCACACCACCAGGACACTGTTCACTGCACAGATGCCTCTGAGGAGCAGTGAGCTTTTGCCAAAGAAACCAAACGCTTGCGCTTCCTTCCTGGGAGCTCAGCCCAGAGCATACTGTAGCTAAAGTGCCAACTAAATGTGACCTCTAGTCTCGAGGTAAGGTGCACATTTTCCCTTTACCAGAGGCAGGGGTGCACCAGTTTCCAGGAAGGCTTAGTCAATGGACGGCTTTAGCTTTAGTGTGCCTCACAGCGCTCAAGCCTCTCACGGGGGCATTTCTTTCCAGGGAAGTGCACCGTGTACCAGAAGCCTTCTGAGCACAATCAAGGGATACACGGCTCTGGGACCATCCCTCACTATGCAGGTGAAAGGGCCGGCAACTCATCTGTTCTCTATGGCTAGCGTTCCACAGCTTTGAAACAGCCCCAGGAGCACGGTTCTTGGGCCGGCTTTCTTTCCATGCGGGTCTGCCACGTTGAGGACACCTAAGCTGCCCTGAAAGAAACCACCGGGGCTCCAATCCACTTTGGGGTCTCCTGCTCGACGTCTCTCTAAGTGAGGCAGAAAGTAGACTTTAGGTCCAGCCCGAAATAATGTAGAGATTGACCGTGAGCCTTGCTAGGCATTTGGAACATGCAAAGTCACCTAGGCCTCCTGAGGGCATTTAGAGGATTATGCCATTCAGCACATGCAGAACACACTGCATCCCAATGTTTCATCGCAGAAGGGCGAATTGTGTTCCCAGGGCCTCCTTTGGCTTGTCAGAGAAGAGAGGTATATGTGCTGGGTGATCCGGTGTATAATGGAGAAGCCTGGAAAACGGCAGTATTTTCCCCCTTTTGAAAGGTAGATAGTGGCGGCCTCAAGGCTGACTGAAAGACAGTGCTGTTACCCGTCTTCTAGTCACTGCTAGGAATGCCTCAGGGAAGAAAGTGAGTTTTCTCCTATGAATCCAGGTGGTCGCCTGTGCCTTGCTAGGAGTTCACCCCACCGCTTGCCCTAGCTAAAGTGCGAAGTAAACGTGACCCCCAGGCCTCAAGGTAAGCACGAGCGTTTCCTATCAGCCAAGTGTGCTGTGCAGCCATCTCCATGAACCCTGACTCGATAGAGTGCTTTAAATCCTCTACGGCTCTCCAGAGGCCTCAGAGAGACACGTATGAATTCCCTTCTGAGGGAGAGCGTGGGTGCCGTGAGTCCCCTTTTTGTTTTCCGAGCAACACAGCGCAGAACAGGCTGTTGGGGTCAACCCTTTCTATGCAGAGGGAAAGGCAATGAACTGATCCTCGCTTGCATAGCTTGATTTCTACCGCTGTAAAGCAGCCCCAGGACAACGTTTTTGCCCGTATTACATTCAACGTGGCTCTCCCTCTGTGGAGGCCCTCTGAACTGCACTGAAAGAATCCCTGAGCCTACAGAGCCCCCTGGCAACTCTTACCTGTCATCTCTCTATTGTGACGCAAGGTCCACTGTAGGTCCAGCCTGACAGAAAGAACAGAAAAACCGGTCAACTTGTGAGACTTTTGGACGATCCAAAGTCACCTAGGCCTGACTAAGTCATTAAGCAGGTAATGCTCTGCACGGCATGCAAAAGTCCCCGCCTGCAACGAAGTGTGATCATAGAAAGGCCCCGTGTGGCCGAAAGTCTCCAGTAGACAGTCAGTGAGTGATGGTAATTGCGCTGTGGGGTCAAGTTGGAAACTGGAGCATGTGAGAGAAGCCCGACTCTCCCCCTTTGGAAAGCAACTTCGATGCAGCTTCCAAGCTGCCTGAACACCACACCACCAGGACACTGTTCACTGCACAGATGCCTCTGAGGAGCAGTGAGCTTTTGCCAAAGAAACCAAACGCTTGCGCTTCCTTCCTGGGAGCTCAGCCCAGAGCATACTGTAGCTAAAGTGCCAACTAAATGTGACCTCTAGTCTCGAGGTAAGGTGCACATTTTCCCTTTACCAGAGGCAGGGGTGCACCAGTTTCCAGGAAGGCTTAGTCAATGGACGGCTTTAGCTTTAGTGTGCCTCACAGCGCTCAAGCCTCTCACGGGGGCATTTCTTTCCAGGGAAGTGCACCGTGTACCAGAAGCCTTCTGAGCACAATCAAGGGATACACGGCTCTGGGACCATCCCTCACTATGCAGGTGAAAGGGCCGGCAACTCATCTGTTCTCTATGGCTAGCGTTCCACAGCTTTGAAACAGCCCCAGGAGCACGGTTCTTGGGCCGGCTTTCTTTCCATGCGGGTCTGCCACGTTGAGGACACCTAAGCTGCCCTGAAAGAAACCACCGGGGCTCCAATCCACTTTGGGGTCTCCTGCTCGACGTCTCTCTAAGTGAGGCAGAAAGTAGACTTTAGGTCCAGCCCGAAATAATGTAGAGATTGACCGTGAGCCTTGCTAGGCATTTGGAACATGCAAAGTCACCTAGGCCTCCTGAGGGCATTTAGAGGATTATGCCATTCAGCACATGCAGAACACACTGCATCCCAATGTTTCATCGCAGAAGGGCGAATTGTGTTCCCAGGGCCTCCTTTGGCTTGTCAGAGAAGAGAGGTATATGTGCTGGGTGATCCGGTGTATAATGGAGAAGCCTGGAAAACGGCAGTATTTTCCCCCTTTTGAAAGGTAGATAGTGGCGGCCTCAAGGCTGACTGAAAGACAGTGCTGTTACCCGTCTTCTAGTCACTGCTAGGAATGCCTCAGGGAAGAAAGTGAGTTTTCTCCTATGAATCCAGGTGGTCGCCTGTGCCTTGCTAGGAGTTCACCCCACCGCTTGCCCTAGCTAAAGTGCGAAGTAAACGTGACCCCCAGGCCTCAAGGTAAGCACGAGCGTTTCCTATCAGCAAAGTGTGCTGTGCAGCCATCTCCATGAACCCTGACTCGATAGAGTGCTTTAAATCCTCTACGGCTCTCCAGAGGCCTCAGAGAGACACGTATGAATTCCCTTCTGAGGGAGAGCGTGGGTGCCGTGAGTCCCCTTTTTGTTTTCCGAGCAACACAGCGCAGAACAGGCTGTTGGGGTCAACCCTTTCTATGCAGAGGGAAAGGCAATGAACTGATCCTCGCTTGCATAGCTTGATTTCTACCGCTGTAAAGCAGCCCCAGGACAACGTTTTTGCCCGTATTACATTCAACGTGGCTCTCCCTCTGTGGAGGCCCTCTGAACTGCACTGAAAGAATCCCTGAGCCTACAGAGCCCCCTGGCAACTCTTACCTGTCATCTCTCTATTGTGACGCAAGGTCCACTGTAGGTCCAGCCTGACAGAAAGAACAGAAAAACCGGTCAACTTGTGAGACTTTTGGACGATCCAAAGTCACCTAGGCCTGACTAAGTCATTAAGCAGGTAATGCTCTGCACGGCATGCAAAAGTCCCCGCCTGCAACGAAGTGTGATCATAGAAAGGCCCCGTGTGGCCGAAAGTCTCCAGTAGACAGTCAGTGAGTGATGGTAATTGCGCTGTGGGGTCAAGTTGGAAACTGGAGCATGTGAGAGAAGCCCGACTCTCCCCCTTTGGAAAGCAACTTCGATGCAGCTTCCAAGCTGCCTGAACACCACACCACCAGGACACTGTTCACTGCACAGATGCCTCTGAGGAGCAGTGAGCTTTTGCCAAAGAAACCAAACGCTTGCGCTTCCTTCCTGGGAGCTCAGCCCAGAGCATACTGTAGCTAAAGTGCCAACTAAATGTGACCTCTAGTCTCGAGGTAAGGTGCACATTTTCCCTTTACCAGAGGCAGGGGTGCACCAGTTTCCAGGAAGGCTTAGTCAATGGACGGCTTTAGCTTTAGTGTGCCTCACAGCGCTCAAGCCTCTCACGGGGGCATTTCTTTCCAGGGAAGTGCACCGTGTACCAGAAGCCTTCTGAGCACAATCAAGGGATACACGGCTCTGGGACCATCCCTCACTATGCAGGTGAAAGGGCCGGCAACTCATCTGTTCTCTATGGCTAGCGTTCCACAGCTTTGAAACAGCCCCAGGAGCACGGTTCTTGGGCCGGCTTTCTTTCCATGCGGGTCTGCCACGTTGAGGACACCTAAGCTGCCCTGAAAGAAACCACCGGGGCTCCAATCCACTTTGGGGTCTCCTGCTCGACGTCTCTCTAAGTGAGGCAGAAAGTAGACTTTAGGTCCAGCCCGAAATAATGTAGAGATTGACCGTGAGCCTTGCTAGGCATTTGGAACATGCAAAGTCACCTAGGCCTCCTGAGGGCATTTAGAGGATTATGCCATTCAGCACATGCAGAACACACTGCATCCCAATGTTTCATCGCAGAAGGGCGAATTGTGTTCCAAGGGCCTCCTTTGGCTCGTCAGAGAAGAGAGGTATATGTGCTGGGTGATCCGGTGTATAATGGAGAAGCCTGGAAAACGGCAGTATTTTCCCCCTTTTGAAAGGTAGATAGTGGCGGCCTCAAGGCTGACTGAAAGACAGTGCTGTTACCCGTCTTCTAGTCACTGCTAGGAATGCCTCAGGGAAGAAAGTGAGTTTTCTCCTATGAATCCAGGTGGTCGCCTGTGCCTTGCTAGGAGTTCACCCCACCGCTTGCCCTAGCTAAAGTGCGAAGTAAACGTGACCCCCAGGCCTCAAGGTAAGCACGAGCGTTTCCTATCAGCAAAGTGTGCTGTGCAGCCATCTCCATGAACCCTGACTCGATAGAGTGCTTTAAATCCTCTACGGCTCTCCAGAGGCCTCAGAGAGACACGTATGAATTCCCTTCTGAGGGAGAGCGTGGGTGCCGTGAGTCCCCTTTTTGTTTTCCGAGCAACACAGCGCAGAACAGGCTGTTGGGGTCAACCCTTTCTATGCAGAGGGAAAGGCAATGAACTGATCCTCGCTTGCATAGCTTGATTTCTACCGCTGTAAAGCAGCCCCAGGACAACGATTTTGCCCGTATTACATTCAACGTGGCTCTCCCTCTGTGGAGGCCCTCTGAACTGCACTGAAAGAATCCCTGAGCCTACAGAGCCCCCTGGCAACTCTTACCTGTCATCTCTCTATTGTGACGCAAGGTCCACTGTAGGTCCAGCCTGACAGAAAGAACAGAAAAACCGGTCAACTTGTGAGACTTTTGGACGATCCAAAGTCACCTAGGCCTGACTAAGTCATTAAGCAGGTAATGCTCTGCACGGCATGCAAAAGTCCCCGCCTGCAACGAAGTGTGATCATAGAAAGGCCCCGTGTGGCCGAAAGTCTCCAGTAGACAGTCAGTGAGTGATGGTAATTGCGCTGTGGGGTCAAGTTGGAAACTGGAGCATGTGAGAGAAGCCCGACTCTCCCCCTTTGGAAAGCAACTTCGATGCAGCTTCCAAGCTGCCTGAACACCACACCACCAGGACACTGTTCACTGCACAGATGCCTCTGAGGAGCAGTGAGCTTTTGCCAAAGAAACCAAACGCTTGCGCTTCCTTCCTGGGAGCTCAGCCCAGAGCATACTGTAGCTAAAGTGCCAACTAAATGTGACCTCTAGTCTCGAGGTAAGGTGCACATTTTCCCTTTACCAGAGGCAGGGGTGCACCAGTTTCCAGGAAGGCTTAGTCAATGGACGGCTTTAGCTTTAGTGTGCCTCACAGCGCTCAAGCCTCTCACGGGGGCATTTCTTTCCAGGGAAGTGCACCGTGTACCAGAAGCCTTCTGAGCACAATCAAGGGATACACGGCTCTGGGACCATCCCTCACTATGCAGGTGAAAGGGCCGGCAACTCATCTGTTCTCTATGGCTAGCGTTCCACAGCTTTGAAACAGCCCCAGGAGCACGGTTCTTGGGCCGGCTTTCTTTCCATGCGGGTCTGCCACGTTGAGGACACCTAAGCTGCCCTGAAAGAAACCACCGGGGCTCCAATCCACTTTGGGGTCTCCTGCTCGACGTCTCTCTAAGTGAGGCAGAAAGTAGACTTTAGGTCCAGCCCGAAATAATGTAGAGATTGACCGTGAGCCTTGCTAGGCATTTGGAACATGCAAAGTCACCTAGGCCTCCTGAGGGCATTTAGAGGATTATGCCATTCAGCACATGCAGAACACACTGCATCCCAATGTTTCATCGCAGAAGGGCGAATTGTGTTCCAAGGGCCTCCTTTGGCTTGTCAGAGAAGAGAGGTATATGTGCTGGGTGATCCGGTGTATAATGGAGAAGCCTGGAAAACGGCAGTATTTTCCCCCTTTTGAAAGGTAGATAGTGGCGGCCTCAAGGCTGACTGAAAGACAGTGCTGTTACCCGTCTTCTAGTCACTGCTAGGAATGCCTCAGGGAAGAAAGTGAGTTTTCTCCTATGAATCCAGGTGGTCGCCTGTGCCTTGCTAGGAGTTCACCCCACCGCTTGCCCTAGCTAAAGTGCGAAGTAAACGTGACCCCCAGGCCTCAAGGTAAGCACGAGCGTTTCCTATCAGCCAAGTGTGCTGTGCAGCCATCTCCATGAACCCTGACTCGATAGAGTGCTTTAAATCCTCTACGGCTCTCCAGAGGCCTCAGAGAGACACGTATGAATTCCCTTCTGAGGGAGAGCGTGGGTGCCGTGAGTCCCCTTTTTGTTTTCCGAGCAACACAGCGCAGAACAGGCTGTTGGGGTCAACCCTTTCTATGCAGAGGGAAAGGCAATGAACTGATCCTCGCTTGCATAGCTTGATTTCTACCGCTGTAAAGCAGCCCCAGGACAACGTTTTTGCCAGTATTACATTCAACGTGGCTCTCCCTCTGTGGAGGCCCTCTGAACTGCACTGAAAGAATCCCTGAGCCTACAGAGCCCCCTGGCAACTCTTACCTGTCATCTCTCTATTGTGACGCAAGGTCCACTGTAGGTCCAGCCTGACAGAAAGAACAGAAAAACCGGTCAACTTGTGAGACTTTTGGACGATCCAAAGTCACCTAGGCCTGACTAAGTCATTAAGCAGGTAATGCTCTGCACGGCATGCAAAAGTCCCCGCCTGCAACGAAGTGTGATCATAGAAAGGCCCCGTGTGGCCGAAAGTCTCCAGTAGACAGTCAGTGAGTGATGGTAATTGCGCTGTGGGGTCAAGTTGGAAACTGGAGCATGTGAGAGAAGCCCGACTCTCCCCCTTTGGAAAGCAACTTCGTTGCAGCTTCCAAGCTGCCTGAACACCACACCACCAGGACACTGTACACTCCACAGATGCCTCTGAGGAGCAGTGAGCTTTTGCCAAAGAAACCAAACGCTTGCGCTTCCTTCCTGGGAGCTCAGCCCAGAGCATACTGTAGCTAAAGTGCCAACTAAATGTGACCTCTAGTCTCGAGGTAAGGTGCACATTTTCCCTTTACCAGAGGCAGGGGTGCACCAGTTTCCAGGAAGGCTTAGTCAATGGACGGCTTTAGCTTTAGTGTGCCTCACAGCGCTCAAGCCTCTCACGGGGGCATTTCTTTCCAGGGAAGTGCACCGTGTACCAGAAGCCTTCTGAGCACAATCAAGGGATACACGGCTCTGGGACCATCCCTCACTATGCAGGTGAAAGGGCCGGCAACTCATCTGTTCTCTATGGCTAGCGTTCCACAGCTTTGAAACAGCCCCAGGAGCACGGTTCTTGGGCCGGCTTTCTTTCCATGCGGGTCTGCCACGTTGAGGACACCTAAGCTGCCCTGAAAGAAACCACCGGGGCTCCAATCCACTTTGGGGTCTCCTGCTCGACGTCTCTCTAAGTGAGGCAGAAAGTAGACTTTAGGTCCAGCCCGAAATAATGTAGAGATTGACCGTGAGCCTTGCTAGGCATTTGGAACATGCAAAGTCACCTAGGCCTCCTGAGGGCATTTAGAGGATTATGCCATTCAGCACATGCAGAACACACTGCATCCCAATGTTTCATCGCAGAAGGGCGAATTGTGTTCCAAGGGCCTCCTTTGGCTTGTCAGAGAAGAGAGGTATATGTGCTGGGTGATCCGGTGTATAATGGAGAAGCCTGGAAAACGGCAGTATTTTCCCCCTTTTGAAAGGTAGATAGTGGCGGCCTCAAGGCTGACTGAAAGACAGTGCTGTTACCCGTCTTCTAGTCACTGCTAGGAATGCCTCAGGGAAGAAAGTGAGTTTTCTCCTATGAATCCAGGTGGTCGCCTGTGCCTTGCTAGGAGTTCACCCCACCGCTTGCCCTAGCTAAAGTGCGAAGTAAACGTGACCCCCAGGCCTCAAGGTAAGCACGAGCGTTTCCTATCAGCAAAGTGTGCTGTGCAGCCATCTCCATGAACCCTGACTCGATAGAGTGCTTTAAATCCTCTACGGCTCTCCAGAGGCCTCAGAGAGACACGTATGAATTCCCTTCTGAGGGAGAGCGTGGGTGCCGTGAGTCCCCTTTTTGTTTTCCGAGCAACACAGCGCAGAACAGGCTGTTGGGGTCAACCCTTTCTATGCAGAGGGAAAGGCAATGAACTGATCCTCGCTTGCATAGCTTGATTTCTACCGCTGTAAAGCAGCCCCAGGACAACGTTTTTGCCAGTATTACATTCAACGTGGCTCTCCCTCTGTGGAGGCCCTCTGAACTGCACTGAAAGAATCCCTGAGCCTACAGAGCCCCCTGGCAACTCTTACCTGTCATCTCTCTATTGTGACGCAAGGTCCACTGTAGGTCCAGCCTGACAGAAAGAACAGAAAAACCGGTCAACTTGTGAGACTTTTGGACGATCCAAAGTCACCTAGGCCTGACTAAGTCATTAAGCAGGTAATGCTCTGCACGGCATGCAAAAGTCCCCGCCTGCAACGAAGTGTGATCATAGAAAGGCCCCGTGTGGCCGAAAGTCTCCAGTAGACAGTCAGTGAGTGATGGTAATTGCGCTGTGGGGTCAAGTTGGAAACTGGAGCATGTGAGAGAAGCCCGACTCTCCCCCTTTGGAAAGCAACTTCGATGCAGCTTCCAAGCTGCCTGAACACCACACCACCAGGACACTGTTCACTGCACAGATGCCTCTGAGGAGCAGTGAGCTTTTGCCAAAGAAACCAAACGCTTGCGCTTCCTTCCTGGGAGCTCAGCCCAGAGCATACTGTAGCTAAAGTGCCAACTAAATGTGACCTCTAGTCTCGAGGTAAGGTGCACATTTTCCCTTTACCAGAGGCAGGGGTGCACCAGTTTCCAGGAAGGCTTAGTCAATGGACGGCTTTAGCTTTAGTGTGCCTCACAGCGCTCAAGCCTCTCACGGGGGCATTTCTTTCCAGGGAAGTGCACCGTGTACCAGAAGCCTTCTGAGCACAATCAAGGGATACACGGCTCTGGGACCATCCCTCACTATGCAGGTGAAAGGGCCGGCAACTAATCTGTTCTCTATGGCTAGCGTTCCACAGCTTTGAAACAGCCCCAGGAGCACGGTTCTTGGGCCGGCTTTCTTTCCATGCGGGTCTGCCACGTTGAGGACACCTAAGCTGCCCTGAAAGAAACCACCGGGGCTCCAATCCACTTTGGGGTCTCCTGCTCGACGTCTCTCTAAGTGAGGCAGAAAGTAGACTTTAGGTCCAGCCCGAAATAATGTAGAGATTGACCGTGAGCCTTGCTAGGCATTTGGAACATGCAAAGTCACCTAGGCCTCCTGAGGGCATTTAGAGGATTATGCCATTCAGCACATGCAGAACACACTGCATCCCAATGTTTCATCGCAGAAGGGCGAATTGTGTTCCCAGGGCCTCCTTTGGCTTGTCAGAGAAGAGAGGTATATGTGCTGGGTGATCCGGTGTATAATGGAGAAGCCTGGAAAACGGCAGTATTTTCCCCCTTTTGAAAGGTAGATAGTGGCGGCCTCAAGGCTGACTGAAAGACAGTGCTGTTACCCGTCTTCTAGTCACTGCTAGGAATGCCTCAGGGAAGAAAGTGAGTTTTCTCCTATGAATCCAGGTGGTCGCCTGTGCCTTGCTAGGAGTTCACCCCACCGCTTGCCCTAGCTAAAGTGCGAAGTAAACGTGACCCCCAGGCCTCAAGGTAAGCACGAGCGTTTCCTATCAGCAAAGTGTGCTGTGCAGCCATCTCCATGAACCCTGACTCGATAGAGTGCTTTAAATCCTCTACGGCTCTCCAGAGGCCTCAGAGAGACACGTATGAATTCCCTTCTGAGGGAGAGCGTGGGTGCCGTGAGTCCCCTTTTTGTTTTCCGAGCAACACAGCGCAGAACAGGCTGTTGGGGTCAACCCTTTCTATGCAGAGGGAAAGGCAATGAACTGATCCTCGCTTGCATAGCTTGATTTCTACCGCTGTAAAGCAGCCCCAGGACAACGATTTTGCCCGTATTACATTCAACGTGGCTCTCCCTCTGTGGAGGCCCTCTGAACTGCACTGAAAGAATCCCTGAGCCTACAGAGCCCCCTGGCAACTCTTACCTGTCATCTCTCTATTGTGACGCAAGGTCCACTGTAGGTCCAGCCTGACAGAAAGAACAGAAAAACCGGTCAACTTGTGAGACTTTTGGACGATCCAAAGTCACCTAGGCCTGACTAAGTCATTAAGCAGGTAATGCTCTGCACGGCATGCAAAAGTCCCCGCCTGCAACGAAGTGTGATCATAGAAAGGCCCCGTGTGGCCGAAAGTCTCCAGTAGACAGTCAGTGAGTGATGGTAATTGCGCTGTGGGGTCAAGTTGGAAACTGGAGCATGTGAGAGAAGCCCGACTCTCCCCCTTTGGAAAGCAACTTCGATGCAGCTTCCAAGCTGCCTGAACACCACACCACCAGGACACTGTTCACTGCACAGATGCCTCTGAGGAGCAGTGAGCTTTTGCCAAAGAAACCAAACGCTTGCGCTTCCTTCCTGGGAGCTCAGCCCAGAGCATACTGTAGCTAAAGTGCCAACTAAATGTGACCTCTAGTCTCGAGGTAAGGTGCACATTTTCCCTTTACCAGAGGCAGGGGTGCACCAGTTTCCAGGAAGGCTTAGTCAATGGACGGCTTTAGCTTTAGTGTGCCTCACAGCGCTCAAGCCTCTCACGGGGGCATTTCTTTCCAGGGAAGTGCACCGTGTACCAGAAGCCTTCTGAGCACAATCAAGGGATACACGGCTCTGGGACCATCCCTCACTATGCAGGTGAAAGGGCCGGCAACTCATCTGTTCTCTATGGCTAGCGTTCCACAGCTTTGAAACAGCCCCAGGAGCACGGTTCTTGGGCCGGCTTTCTTTCCATGCGGGTCTGCCACGTTGAGGACACCTAAGCTGCCCTGAAAGAAACCACCGGGGCTCCAATCCACTTTGGGGTCTCCTGCTCGACGTCTCTCTAAGTGAGGCAGAAAGTAGACTTTAGGTCCAGCCCGAAATAATGTAGAGATTGACCGTGAGCCTTGCTAGGCATTTGGAACATGCAAAGTCACCTAGGCCTCCTGAGGGCATTTAGAGGATTATGCCATTCAGCACATGCAGAACACACTGCATCCCAATGTTTCATCGCAGAAGGGCGAATTGTGTTCCAAGGGCCTCCTTTGGCTTGTCAGAGAAGAGAGGTATATGTGCTGGGTGATCCGGTGTATAATGGAGAAGCCTGGAAAACGGCAGTATTTTCCCCCTTTTGAAAGGTAGATAGTGGCGGCCTCAAGGCTGACTGAAAGACAGTGCTGTTACCCGTCTTCTAGTCACTGCTAGGAATGCCTCAGGGAAGAAAGTGAGTTTTCTCCTATGAATCCAGGTGGTCGCCTGTGCCTTGCTAGGAGTTCACCCCACCGCTTGCCCTAGCTAAAGTGCGAAGTAAACGTGACCCCCAGGCCTCAAGGTAAGCACGAGCGTTTCCTATCAGCCAAGTGTGCTGTGCAGCCATCTCCATGAACCCTGACTCGATAGAGTGCTTTAAATCCTCTACGGCTCTCCAGAGGCCTCAGAGAGACACGTATGAATTCCCTTCTGAGGGAGAGCGTGGGTGCCGTGAGTCCCCTTTTTGTTTTCCGAGCAACACAGCGCAGAACAGGCTGTTGGGGTCAACCCTTTCTATGCAGAGGGAAAGGCAATGAACTGATCCTCGCTTGCATAGCTTGATTTCTACCGCTGTAAAGCAGCCCCAGGACAACGTTTTTGCCAGTATTACATTCAACGTGGCTCTCCCTCTGTGGAGGCCCTCTGAACTGCACTGAAAGAATCCCTGAGCCTACAGAGCCCCCTGGCAACTCTTACCTGTCATCTCTCTATTGTGACGCAAGGTCCACTGTAGGTCCAGCCTGACAGAAAGAACAGAAAAACCGGTCAACTTGTGAGACTTTTGGACGATCCAAAGTCACCTAGGCCTGACTAAGTCATTAAGCAGGTAATGCTCTGCACGGCATGCAAAAGTCCCCGCCTGCAACGAAGTGTGATCATAGAAAGGCCCCGTGTGGCCGAAAGTCTCCAGTAGACAGTCAGTGAGTGATGGTAATTGCGCTGTGGGGTCAAGTTGGAAACTGGAGCATGTGAGAGAAGCCCGACTCTCCCCCTTTGGAAAGCAACTTCGTTGCAGCTTCCAAGCTGCCTGAACACCACACCACCAGGACACTGTACACTCCACAGATGCCTCTGAGGAGCAGTGAGCTTTTGCCAAAGAAACCAAACGCTTGCGCTTCCTTCCTGGGAGCTCAGCCCAGAGCATACTGTAGCTAAAGTGCCAACTAAATGTGACCTCTAGTCTCGAGGTAAGGTGCACATTTTCCCTTTACCAGAGGCAGGGGTGCACCAGTTTCCAGGAAGGCTTAGTCAATGGACGGCTTTAGCTTTAGTGTGCCTCACAGCGCTCAAGCCTCTCACGGGGGCATTTCTTTCCAGGGAAGTGCACCGTGTACCAGAAGCCTTCTGAGCACAATCAAGGGATACACGGCTCTGGGACCATCCCTCACTATGCAGGTGAAAGGGCCGGCAACTCATCTGTTCTCTATGGCTAGCGTTCCACAGCTTTGAAACAGCCCCAGGAGCACGGTTCTTGGGCCGGCTTTCTTTCCATGCGGGTCTGCCACGTTGAGGACACCTAAGCTGCCCTGAAAGAAACCACCGGGGCTCCAATCCACTTTGGGGTCTCCTGCTCGACGTCTCTCTAAGTGAGGCAGAAAGTAGACTTTAGGTCCAGCCCGAAATAATGTAGAGATTGACCGTGAGCCTTGCTAGGCATTTGGAACATGCAAAGTCACCTAGGCCTCCTGAGGGCATTTAGAGGATTATGCCATTCAGCACATGCAGAACACACTGCATCCCAATGTTTCATCGCAGAAGGGCGAATTGTGTTCCAAGGGCCTCCTTTGGCTTGTCAGAGAAGAGAGGTATATGTGCTGGGTGATCCGGTGTATAATGGAGAAGCCTGGAAAACGGCAGTATTTTCCCCCTTTTGAAAGGTAGATAGTGGCGGCCTCAAGGCTGACTGAAAGACAGTGCTGTTACCCGTCTTCTAGTCACTGCTAGGAATGCCTCAGGGAAGAAAGTGAGTTTTCTCCTATGAATCCAGGTGGTCGCCTGTGCCTTGCTAGGAGTTCACCCCACCGCTTGCCCTAGCTAAAGTGCGAAGTAAACGTGACCCCCAGGCCTCAAGGTAAGCACGAGCGTTTCCTATCAGCAAAGTGTGCTGTGCAGCCATCTCCATGAACCCTGACTCGATAGAGTGCTTTAAATCCTCTACGGCTCTCCAGAGGCCTCAGAGAGACACGTATGAATTCCCTTCTGAGGGAGAGCGTGGGTGCCGTGAGTCCCCTTTTTGTTTTCCGAGCAACACAGCGCAGAACAGGCTGTTGGGGTCAACCCTTTCTATGCAGAGGGAAAGGCAATGAACTGATCCTCGCTTGCATAGCTTGATTTCTACCGCTGTAAAGCAGCCCCAGGACAACGTTTTTGCCAGTATTACATTCAACGTGGCTCTCCCTCTGTGGAGGCCCTCTGAACTGCACTGAAAGAATCCCTGAGCCTACAGAGCCCCCTGGCAACTCTTACCTGTCATCTCTCTATTGTGACGCAAGGTCCACTGTAGGTCCAGCCTGACAGAAAGAACAGAAAAACCGGTCAACTTGTGAGACTTTTGGACGATCCAAAGTCACCTAGGCCTGACTAAGTCATTAAGCAGGTAATGCTCTGCACGGCATGCAAAAGTCCCCGCCTGCAACGAAGTGTGATCATAGAAAGGCCCCGTGTGGCCGAAAGTCTCCAGTAGACAGTCAGTGAGTGATGGTAATTGCGCTGTGGGGTCAAGTTGGAAACTGGAGCATGTGAGAGAAGCCCGACTCTCCCCCTTTGGAAAGCAACTTCGATGCAGCTTCCAAGCTGCCTGAACACCACACCACCAGGACACTGTTCACTGCACAGATGCCTCTGAGGAGCAGTGAGCTTTTGCCAAAGAAACCAAACGCTTGCGCTTCCTTCCTGGGAGCTCAGCCCAGAGCATACTGTAGCTAAAGTGCCAACTAAATGTGACCTCTAGTCTCGAGGTAAGGTGCACATTTTCCCTTTACCAGAGGCAGGGGTGCACCAGTTTCCAGGAAGGCTTAGTCAATGGACGGCTTTAGCTTTAGTGTGCCTCACAGCGCTCAAGCCTCTCACGGGGGCATTTCTTTCCAGGGAAGTGCACCGTGTACCAGAAGCCTTCTGAGCACAATCAAGGGATACACGGCTCTGGGACCATCCCTCACTATGCAGGTGAAAGGGCCGGCAACTCATCTGTTCTCTATGGCTAGCGTTCCACAGCTTTGAAACAGCCCCAGGAGCACGGTTCTTGGGCCGGCTTTCTTTCCATGCGGGTCTGCCACGTTGAGGACACCTAAGCTGCCCTGAAAGAAACCACCGGGGCTCCAATCCACTTTGGGGTCTCCTGCTCGACGTCTCTCTAAGTGAGGCAGAAAGTAGACTTTAGGTCCAGCCCGAAATAATGTAGAGATTGACCGTGAGCCTTGCTAGGCATTTGGAACATGCAAAGTCACCTAGGCCTCCTGAGGGCATTTAGAGGATTATGCCATTCAGCACATGCAGAACACACTGCATCCCAATGTTTCATCGCAGAAGGGCGAATTGTGTTCCCAGGGCCTCCTTTGGCTTGTCAGAGAAGAGAGGTATATGTGCTGGGTGATCCGGTGTATAATGGAGAAGCCTGGAAAACGGCAGTATTTTCCCCCTTTTGAAAGGTAGATAGTGGCGGCCTCAAGGCTGACTGAAAGACAGTGCTGTTACCCGTCTTCTAGTCACTGCTAGGAATGCCTCAGGGAAGAAAGTGAGTTTTCTCCTATGAATCCAGGTGGTCGCCTGTGCCTTGCTAGGAGTTCACCCCACCGCTTGCCCTAGCTAAAGTGCGAAGTAAACGTGACCCCCAGGCCTCAAGGTAAGCACGAGCGTTTCCTATCAGCAAAGTTTGCTGTGCAGCCATCTCCATGAACCCTGACTCGATAGAGTGCTTTAAATCCTCTACGGCTCTCCAGAGGCCTCAGAGAGACACGTATGAATTCCCTTCTGAGGGAGAGCGTGGGTGCCGTGAGTCCCCTTTTTGTTTTCCGAGCAACACAGCGCAGAACAGGCTGTTGGGGTCAACCCTTTCTATGCAGAGGGAAAGGCAATGAACTGATCCTCGCTTGCATAGCTTGATTTCTACCGCTGTAAAGCAGCCCCAGGACAACGTTTTTGCCCGTATTACATTCAACGTGGCTCTCCCTCTGTGGAGGCCCTCTGAACTGCACTGAAAGAATCCCTGAGCCTACAGAGCCCCCTGGCAACTCTTACCTGTCATCTCTCTATTGTGACGCAAGGTCCACTGTAGGTCCAGCCTGACAGAAAGAACAGAAAAACCGGTCAACTTGTGAGACTTTTGGACGATCCAAAGTCACCTAGGCCTGACTAAGTCATTAAGCAGGTAATGCTCTGCACGGCATGCAAAAGTCCCCGCCTGCAACGAAGTGTGATCATAGAAAGGCCCCGTGTGGCCGAAAGTCTCCAGTAGACAGTCAGTGAGTGATGGTAATTGCGCTGTGGGGTCAAGTTGGAAACTGGAGCATGTGAGAGAAGCCCGACTCTCCCCCTTTGGAAAGCAACTTCGATGCAGCTTCCAAGCTGCCTGAACACCACACCACCAGGACACTGTTCACTGCACAGATGCCTCTGAGGAGCAGTGAGCTTTTGCCAAAGAAACCAAACGCTTGCGCTTCCTTCCTGGGAGCTCAGCCCAGAGCATACTGTAGCTAAAGTGCCAACTAAATGTGACCTCTAGTCTCGAGGTAAGGTGCACATTTTCCCTTTACCAGAGGCAGGGGTGCACCAGTTTCCAGGAAGGCTTAGTCAATGGACGGCTTTAGCTTTAGTGTGCCTCACAGCGCTCAAGCCTCTCACGGGGGCATTTCTTTCCAGGGAAGTGCACCGTGTACCAGAAGCCTTCTGAGCACAATCAAGGGATACACGGCTCTGGGACCATCCCTCACTATGCAGGTGAAAGGGCCGGCAACTCATCTGTTCTCTATGGCTAGCGTTCCACAGCTTTGAAACAGCCCCAGGAGCACGGTTCTTGGGCCGGCTTTCTTTCCATGCGGGTCTGCCACGTTGAGGACACCTAAGCTGCCCTGAAAGAAACCACCGGGGCTCCAATCCACTTTGGGGTCTCCTGCTCGACGTCTCTCTAAGTGAGGCAGAAAGTAGACTTTAGGTCCAGCCCGAAATAATGTAGAGATTGACCGTGAGCCTTGCTAGGCATTTGGAACATGCAAAGTCACCTAGGCCTCCTGAGGGCATTTAGAGGATTATGCCATTCAGCACATGCAGAACACACTGCATCCCAATGTTTCATCGCAGAAGGGCGAATTGTGTTCCCAGGGCCTCCTTTGGCTTGTCAGAGAAGAGAGGTATATGTGCTGGGTGATCCGGTGTATAATGGAGAAGCCTGGAAAACGGCAGTATTTTCCCCCTTTTGAAAGGTAGATAGTGGCGGCCTCAAGGCTGACTGAAAGACAGTGCTGTTACCCGTCTTCTAGTCACTGCTAGGAATGCCTCAGGGAAGAAAGTGAGTTTTCTCCTATGAATCCAGGTGGTCGCCTGTGCCTTGCTAGGAGTTCACCCCACCGCTTGCCCTAGCTAAAGTGCGAAGTAAACGTGACCCCCAGGCCTCAAGGTAAGCACGAGCGTTTCCTATCAGCAAAGTGTGCTGTGCAGCCATCTCCATGAACCCTGACTCGATAGAGTGCTTTAAATCCTCTACGGCTCTCCAGAGGCCTCAGAGAGACACGTATGAATTCCCTTCTGAGGGAGAGCGTGGGTGCCGTGAGTCCCCTTTTTGTTTTCCGAGCAACACAGCGCAGAACAGGCTGTTGGGGTCAACCCTTTCTATGCAGAGGGAAAGGCAATGAACTGATCCTCGCTTGCATAGCTTGATTTCTACCGCTGTAAAGCAGCCCCAGGACAACGTTTTTGCCCGTATTACATTCAACGTGGCTCTCCCTCTGTGGAGGCCCTCTGAACTGCACTGAAAGAATCCCTGAGCCTACAGAGCCCCCTGGCAACTCTTACCTGTCATCTCTCTATTGTGACGCAAGGTCCACTGTAGGTCCAGCCTGACAGAAAGAACAGAAAAACCGGTCAACTTGTGAGACTTTTGGACGATCCAAAGTCACCTAGGCCTGACTAAGTCATTAAGCAGGTAATGCTCTGCACGGCATGCAAAAGTCCCCGCCTGCAACGAAGTGTGATCATAGAAAGGCCCCGTGTGGCCGAAAGTCTCCAGTAGACAGTCAGTGAGTGATGGTAATTGCGCTGTGGGGTCAAGTTGGAAACTGGAGCATGTGAGAGAAGCCCGACTCTCCCCCTTTGGAAAGCAACTTCGATGCAGCTTCCAAGCTGCCTGAACACCACACCACCAGGACACTGTTCACTGCACAGATGCCTCTGAGGAGCAGTGAGCTTTTGCCAAAGAAACCAAACGCTTGCGCTTCCTTCCTGGGAGCTCAGCCCAGAGCATACTGTAGCTAAAGTGCCAACTAAATGTGACCTCTAGTCTCGAGGTAAGGTGCACATTTTCCCTTTACCAGAGGCAGGGGTGCACCAGTTTCCAGGAAGGCTTAGTCAATGGACGGCTTTAGCTTTAGTGTGCCTCACAGCGCTCAAGCCTCTCACGGGGGCATTTCTTTCCAGGGAAGTGCACCGTGTACCAGAAGCCTTCTGAGCACAATCAAGGGATACACGGCTCTGGGACCATCCCTCACTATGCAGGTGAAAGGGCCGGCAACTCATCTGTTCTCTATGGCTAGCGTTCCACAGCTTTGAAACAGCCCCAGGAGCACGGTTCTTGGGCCGGCTTTCTTTCCATGCGGGTCTGCCACGTTGAGGACACCTAAGCTGCCCTGAAAGAAACCACCGGGGCTCCAATCCACTTTGGGGTCTCCTGCTCGACGTCACTCTAAGTGAGGCAGAAAGTAGACTTTAGGTCCAGCCCGAAATAATGTAGAGATTGACCGTGAGCCTTGCTAGGCATTTGGAACATGCAAAGTCACCTAGGCCTCCTGAGGGCATTTAGAGGATTATGCCATTCAGCACATGCAGAACACACTGCATCCCAATGTTTCATCGCAGAAGGGCGAATTGTGTTCCAAGGGCCTCCTTTGGCTTGTCAGAGAAGAGAGGTATATGTGCTGGGTGATCCGGTGTATAATGGAGAAGCCTGGAAAACGGCAGTATTTTCCCCCTTTTGAAAGGTAGATAGTGGCGGCCTCAAGGCTGACTGAAAGACAGTGCTGTTACCCGTCTTCTAGTCACTGCTAGGAATGCCTCAGGGAAGAAAGTGAGTTTTCTCCTATGAATCCAGGTGGTCGCCTGTGCCTTGCTAGGAGTTCACCCCACCGCTTGCCCTAGCTAAAGTGCGAAGTAAACGTGACCCCCAGGCCTCAAGGTAAGCACGAGCGTTTCCTATCAGCCAAGTGTGCTGTGCAGCCATCTCCATGAACCCTGACTCGATAGAGTGCTTTAAATCCTCTACGGCTCTCCAGAGGCCTCAGAGAGACACGTATGAATTCCCTTCTGAGGGAGAGCGTGGGTGCCGTGAGTCCCCTTTTTGTTTTCCGAGCAACACAGCGCAGAACAGGCTGTTGGGGTCAACCCTTTCTATGCAGAGGGAAAGGCAATGAACTGATCCTCGCTTGCATAGCTTGATTTCTACCGCTGTAAAGCAGCCCCAGGACAACGTTTTTGCCCGTATTACATTCAACGTGGCTCTCCCTCTGTGGAGGCCCTCTGAACTGCACTGAAAGAATCCCTGAGCCTACAGAGCCCCCTGGCAACTCTTACCTGTCATCTCTCTATTGTGACGCAAGGTCCACTGTAGGTCCAGCCTGACAGAAAGAACAGAAAAACCGGTCAACTTGTGAGACTTTTGGACGATCCAAAGTCACCTAGGCCTGACTAAGTCATTAAGCAGGTAATGCTCTGCACGGCATGCAAAAGTCCCCGCCTGCAACGAAGTGTGATCATAGAAAGGCCCCGTGTGGCCGAAAGTCTCCAGTAGACAGTCAGTGAGTGATGGTAATTGCGCTGTGGGGTCAAGTTGGAAACTGGAGCATGTGAGAGAAGCCCGACTCTCCCCCTTTGGAAAGCAACTTCGATGCAGCTTCCAAGCTGCCTGAACACCACACCACCAGGACACTGTTCACTGCACAGATGCCTCTGAGGAGCAGTGAGCTTTTGCCAAAGAAACCAAACGCTTGCGCTTCCTTCCTGGGAGCTCAGCCCAGAGCATACTGTAGCTAAAGTGCCAACTAAATGTGACCTCTAGTCTCGAGGTAAGGTGCACATTTTCCCTTTACCAGAGGCAGGGGTGCACCAGTTTCCAGGAAGGCTTAGTCAATGGACGGCTTTAGCTTTAGTGTGCCTCACAGCGCTCAAGCCTCTCACGGGGGCATTTCTTTCCAGGGAAGTGCACCGTGTACCAGAAGCCTTCTGAGCACAATCAAGGGATACACGGCTCTGGGACCATCCCTCACTATGCAGGTGAAAGGGCCGGCAACTCATCTGTTCTCTATGGCTAGCGTTCCACAGCTTTGAAACAGCCCCAGGAGCACGGTTCTTGGGCCGGCTTTCTTTCCATGCGGGTCTGCCACGTTGAGGACACCTAAGCTGCCCTGAAAGAAACCACCGGGGCTCCAATCCACTTTGGGGTCTCCTGCTCGACGTCTCTCTAAGTGAGGCAGAAAGTAGACTTTAGGTCCAGCCCGAAATAATGTAGAGATTGACCGTGAGCCTTGCTAGGCATTTGGAACATGCAAAGTCACCTAGGCCTCCTGAGGGCATTTAGAGGATTATGCCATTCAGCACATGCAGAACACACTGCATCCCAATGTTTCATCGCAGAAGGGCGAATTGTGTTCCCAGGGCCTCCTTTGGCTTGTCAGAGAAGAGAGGTATATGTGCTGGGTGATCCGGTGTATAATGGAGAAGCCTGGAAAACGGCAGTATTTTCCCCCTTTTGAAAGGTAGATAGTGGCGGCCTCAAGGCTGACTGAAAGACAGTGCTGTTACCCGTCTTCTAGTCACTGCTAGGAATGCCTCAGGGAAGAAAGTGAGTTTTCTCCTATGAATCCAGGTGGTCGCCTGTGCCTTGCTAGGAGTTCACCCCACCGCTTGCCCTAGCTAAAGTGCGAAGTAAACGTGACCCCCAGGCCTCAAGGTAAGCACGAGCGTTTCCTATCAGCCAAGTGTGCTGTGCAGCCATCTCCATGAACCCTGACTCGATAGAGTGCTTTAAATCCTCTACGGCTCTCCAGAGGCCTCAGAGAGACACGTATGAATTCCCTTCTGAGGGAGAGCGTGGGTGCCGTGAGTCCCCTTTTTGTTTTCCGAGCAACACAGCGCAGAACAGGCTGTTGGGGTCAACCCTTTCTATGCAGAGGGAAAGGCAATGAACTGATCCTCGCTTGCATAGCTTGATTTCTACCGCTGTAAAGCAGCCCCAGGACAACGTTTTTGCCCGTATTACATTCAACGTGGCTCTCCCTCTGTGGAGGCCCTCTGAACTGCACTGAAAGAATCCCTGAGCCTACAGAGCCCCCTGGCAACTCTTACCTGTCATCTCTCTATTGTGACGCAAGGTCCACTGTAGGTCCAGCCTGACAGAAAGAACAGAAAAACCGGTCAACTTGTGAGACTTTTGGACGATCCAAAGTCACCTAGGCCTGACTAAGTCATTAAGCAGGTAATGCTCTGCACGGCATGCAAAAGTCCCCGCCTGCAACGAAGTGTGATCATAGAAAGGCCCCGTGTGGCCGAAAGTCTCCAGTAGACAGTCAGTGAGTGATGGTAATTGCGCTGTGGGGTCAAGTTGGAAACTGGAGCATGTGAGAGAAGCCCGACTCTCCCCCTTTGGAAAGCAACTTCGATGCAGCTTCCAAGCTGCCTGAACACCACACCACCAGGACACTGTTCACTGCACAGATGCCTCTGAGGAGCAGTGAGCTTTTGCCAAAGAAACCAAACGCTTGCGCTTCCTTCCTGGGAGCTCAGCCCAGAGCATACTGTAGCTAAAGTGCCAACTAAATGTGACCTCTAGTCTCGAGGTAAGGTGCACATTTTCCCTTTACCAGAGGCAGGGGTGCACCAGTTTCCAGGAAGGCTTAGTCAATGGACGGCTTTAGCTTTAGTGTGCCTCACAGCGCTCAAGCCTCTCACGGGGGCATTTCTTTCCAGGGAAGTGCACCGTGTACCAGAAGCCTTCTGAGCACAATCAAGGGATACACGGCTCTGGGACCATCCCTCACTATGCAGGTGAAAGGGCCGGCAACTCATCTGTTCTCTATGGCTAGCGTTCCACAGCTTTGAAACAGCCCCAGGAGCACGGTTCTTGGGCCGGCTTTCTTTCCATGCGGGTCTGCCACGTTGAGGACACCTAAGCTGCCCTGAAAGAAACCACCGGGGCTCCAATCCACTTTGGGGTCTCCTGCTCGACGTCTCTCTAAGTGAGGCAGAAAGTAGACTTTAGGTCCAGCCCGAAATAATGTAGAGATTGACCGTGAGCCTTGCTAGGCATTTGGAACATGCAAAGTCACCTAGGCCTCCTGAGGGCATTTAGAGGATTATGCCATTCAGCACATGCAGAACACACTGCATCCCAATGTTTCATCGCAGAAGGGCGAATTGTGTTCCCAGGGCCTCCTTTGGCTTGTCAGAGAAGAGAGGTATATGTGCTGGGTGATCCGGTGTATAATGGAGAAGCCTGGAAAACGGCAGTATTTTCCCCCTTTTGAAAGGTAGATAGTGGCGGCCTCAAGGCTGACTGAAAGACAGTGCTGTTACCCGTCTTCTAGTCACTGCTAGGAATGCCTCAGGGAAGAAAGTGAGTTTTCTCCTATGAATCCAGGTGGTCGCCTGTGCCTTGCTAGGAGTTCACCCCACCGCTTGCCCTAGCTAAAGTGCGAAGTAAACGTGACCCCCAGGCCTCAAGGTAAGCACGAGCGTTTCCTATCAGCAAAGTGTGCTGTGCAGCCATCTCCATGAACCCTGACTCGATAGAGTGCTTTAAATCCTCTACGGCTCTCCAGAGGCCTCAGAGAGACACGTATGAATTCCCTTCTGAGGGAGAGCGTGGGTGCCGTGAGTCCCCTTTTTGTTTTCCGAGCAACACAGCGCAGAACAGGCTGTTGGGGTCAACCCTTTCTATGCAGAGGGAAAGGCAATGAACTGATCCTCGCTTGCATAGCTTGATTTCTACCGCTGTAAAGCAGCCCCAGGACAACGTTTTTGCCCGTATTACATTCAACGTGGCTCTCCCTCTGTGGAGGCCCTCTGAACTGCACTGAAAGAATCCCTGAGCCTACAGAGCCCCCTGGCAACTCTTACCTGTCATCTCTCTATTGTGACGCAAGGTCCACTGTAGGTCCAGCCTGACAGAAAGAACAGAAAAACCGGTCAACTTGTGAGACTTTTGGACGATCCAAAGTCACCTAGGCCTGACTAAGTCATTAAGCAGGTAATGCTCTGCACGGCATGCAAAAGTCCCCGCCTGCAACGAAGTGTGATCATAGAAAGGCCCCGTGTGGCCGAAAGTCTCCAGTAGACAGTCAGTGAGTGATGGTAATTGCGCTGTGGGGTCAAGTTGGAAACTGGAGCATGTGAGAGAAGCCCGACTCTCCCCCTTTGGAAAGCAACTTCGATGCAGCTTCCAAGCTGCCTGAACACCACACCACCAGGACACTGTTCACTGCACAGATGCCTCTGAGGAGCAGTGAGCTTTTGCCAAAGAAACCAAACGCTTGCGCTTCCTTCCTGGGAGCTCAGCCCAGAGCATACTGTAGCTAAAGTGCCAACTAAATGTGACCTCTAGTCTCGAGGTAAGGTGCACATTTTCCCTTTACCAGAGGCAGGGGTGCACCAGTTTCCAGGAAGGCTTAGTCAATGGACGGCTTTAGCTTTAGTGTGCCTCACAGCGCTCAAGCCTCTCACGGGGGCATTTCTTTCCAGGGAAGTGCACCGTGTACCAGAAGCCTTCTGAGCACAATCAAGGGATACACGGCTCTGGGACCATCCCTCACTATGCAGGTGAAAGGGCCGGCAACTCATCTGTTCTCTATGGCTAGCGTTCCACAGCTTTGAAACAGCCCCAGGAGCACGGTTCTTGGGCCGGCTTTCTTTCCATGCGGGTCTGCCACGTTGAGGACACCTAAGCTGCCCTGAAAGAAACCACCGGGGCTCCAATCCACTTTGGGGTCTCCTGCTCGACGTCTCTCTAAGTGAGGCAGAAAGTAGACTTTAGGTCCAGCCCGAAATAATGTAGAGATTGACCGTGAGCCTTGCTAGGCATTTGGAACATGCAAAGTCACCTAGGCCTCCTGAGGGCATTTAGAGGATTATGCCATTCAGCACATGCAGAACACACTGCATCCCAATGTTTCATCGCAGAAGGGCGAATTGTGTTCCAAGGGCCTCCTTTGGCTCGTCAGAGAAGAGAGGTATATGTGCTGGGTGATCCGGTGTATAATGGAGAAGCCTGGAAAACGGCAGTATTTTCCCCCTTTTGAAAGGTAGATAGTGGCGGCCTCAAGGCTGACTGAAAGACAGTGCTGTTACCCGTCTTCTAGTCACTGCTAGGAATGCCTCAGGGAAGAAAGTGAGTTTTCTCCTATGAATCCAGGTGGTCGCCTGTGCCTTGCTAGGAGTTCACCCCACCGCTTGCCCTAGCTAAAGTGCGAAGTAAACGTGACCCCCAGGCCTCAAGGTAAGCACGAGCGTTTCCTATCAGCAAAGTGTGCTGTGCAGCCATCTCCATGAACCCTGACTCGATAGAGTGCTTTAAATCCTCTACGGCTCTCCAGAGGCCTCAGAGAGACACGTATGAATTCCCTTCTGAGGGAGAGCGTGGGTGCCGTGAGTCCCCTTTTTGTTTTCCGAGCAACACAGCGCAGAACAGGCTGTTGGGGTCAACCCTTTCTATGCAGAGGGAAAGGCAATGAACTGATCCTCGCTTGCATAGCTTGATTTCTACCGCTGTAAAGCAGCCCCAGGACAACGATTTTGCCAGTATTACATTCAACGTGGCTCTCCCTCTGTGGAGGCCCTCTGAACTGCACTGAAAGAATCCCTGAGCCTACAGAGCCCCCTGGCAACTCTTACCTGTCATCTCTCTATTGTGACGCAAGGTCCACTGTAGGTCCAGCCTGACAGAAAGAACAGAAAAACCGGTCAACTTGTGAGACTTTTGGACGATCCAAAGTCACCTAGGCCTGACTAAGTCATTAAGCAGGTAATGCTCTGCACGGCATGCAAAAGTCCCCGCCTGCAACGAAGTGTGATCATAGAAAGGCCCCGTGTGGCCGAAAGTCTCCAGTAGACAGTCAGTGAGTGATGGTAATTGCGCTGTGGGGTCAAGTTGGAAACTGGAGCATGTGAGAGAAGCCCGACTCTCCCCCTTTGGAAAGCAACTTCGATGCAGCTTCCAAGCTGCCTGAACACCACACCACCAGGACACTGTTCACTGCACAGATGCCTCTGAGGAGCAGTGAGCTTTTGCCAAAGAAACCAAACGCTTGCGCTTCCTTCCTGGGAGCTCAGCCCAGAGCATACTGTAGCTAAAGTGCCAACTAAATGTGACCTCTAGTCTCGAGGTAAGGTGCACATTTTCCCTTTACCAGAGGCAGGGGTGCACCAGTTTCCAGGAAGGCTTAGTCAATGGACGGCTTTAGCTTTAGTGTGCCTCACAGCGCTCAAGCCTCTCACGGGGGCATTTCTTTCCAGGGAAGTGCACCGTGTACCAGAAGCCTTCTGAGCACAATCAAGGGATACACGGCTCTGGGACCATCCCTCACTATGCAGGTGAAAGGGCCGGCAACTCATCTGTTCTCTATGGCTAGCGTTCCACAGCTTTGAAACAGCCCCAGGAGCACGGTTCTTGGGCCGGCTTTCTTTCCATGCGGGTCTGCCACGTTGAGGACACCTAAGCTGCCCTGAAAGAAACCACCGGGGCTCCAATCCACTTTGGGGTCTCCTGCTCGACGTCACTCTAAGTGAGGCAGAAAGTAGACTTTAGGTCCAGCCCGAAATAATGTAGAGATTGACCGTGAGCCTTGCTAGGCATTTGGAACATGCAAAGTCACCTAGGCCTCCTGAGGGCATTTAGAGGATTATGCCATTCAGCACATGCAGAACACACTGCATCCCAATGTTTCATCGCAGAAGGGCGAATTGTGTTCCCAGGGCCTCCTTTGGCTTGTCAGAGAAGAGAGGTATATGTGCTGGGTGATCCGGTGTATAATGGAGAAGCCTGGAAAACGGCAGTATTTTCCCCCTTTTGAAAGGTAGATAGTGGCGGCCTCAAGGCTGACTGAAAGACAGTGCTGTTACCCGTCTTCTAGTCACTGCTAGGAATGCCTCAGGGAAGAAAGTGAGTTTTCTCCTATGAATCCAGGTGGTCGCCTGTGCCTTGCTAGGAGTTCACCCCACCGCTTGCCCTAGCTAAAGTGCGAAGTAAACGTGACCCCCAGGCCTCAAGGTAAGCACGAGCGTTTCCTATCAGCAAAGTGTGCTGTGCAGCCATCTCCATGAACCCTGACTCGATAGAGTGCTTTAAATCCTCTACGGCTCTCCAGAGGCCTCAGAGAGACACGTATGAATTCCCTTCTGAGGGAGAGCGTGGGTGCCGTGAGTCCCCTTTTTGTTTTCCGAGCAACACAGCGCAGAACAGGCTGTTGGGGTCAACCCTTTCTATGCAGAGGGAAAGGCAATGAACTGATCCTCGCTTGCATAGCTTGATTTCTACCGCTGTAAAGCAGCCCCAGGACAACGTTTTTGCCAGTATTACATTCAACGTGGCTCTCCCTCTGTGGAGGCCCTCTGAACTGCACTGAAAGAATCCCTGAGCCTACAGAGCCCCCTGGCAACTCTTACCTGTCATCTCTCTATTGTGACGCAAGGTCCACTGTAGGTCCAGCCTGACAGAAAGAACAGAAAAACCGGTCAACTTGTGAGACTTTTGGACGATCCAAAGTCACCTAGGCCTGACTAAGTCATTAAGCAGGTAATGCTCTGCACGGCATGCAAAAGTCCCCGCCTGCAACGAAGTGTGATCATAGAAAGGCCCCGTGTGGCCGAAAGTCTCCAGTAGACAGTCAGTGAGTGATGGTAATTGCGCTGTGGGGTCAAGTTGGAAACTGGAGCATGTGAGAGAAGCCCGACTCTCCCCCTTTGGAAAGCAACTTCGATGCAGCTTCCAAGCTGCCTGAACACCACACCACCAGGACACTGTTCACTGCACAGATGCCTCTGAGGAGCAGTGAGCTTTTGCCAAAGAAACCAAACGCTTGCGCTTCCTTCCTGGGAGCTCAGCCCAGAGCATACTGTAGCTAAAGTGCCAACTAAATGTGACCTCTAGTCTCGAGGTAAGGTGCACATTTTCCCTTTACCAGAGGCAGGGGTGCACCAGTTTCCAGGAAGGCTTAGTCAATGGACAGCTTTAGCTTTAGTGTGCCTCACAACGCTCAAGCCTCTCACGGGGGCATTTCTTTCCAGGGAAGTGCACCGTGTACCAGAAGCCTTCTGAGCACAATCAAGGGATACACGGCTCTGGGACCATCCCTCACTATGCAGGTGAAAGGGCCGGCAACTAATCTGTTCTCTATGGCTAGCGTTCCACAGCTTTGAAACAGCCCCAGGAGCACGGTTCTTGGGCCGGCTTTCTTTCCATGCGGGTCTGCCACGTTGAGGACACCTAAGCTGCCCTGAAAGAAACCACCGGGGCTCCAATCCACTTTGGGGTCTCCTGCTCGACGTCTCTCTAAGTGAGGCAGAAAGTAGACTTTAGGTCCAGCCCGAAATAATGTAGAGATTGACCGTGAGCCTTGCTAGGCATTTGGAACATGCAAAGTCACCTAGGCCTCCTGAGGGCATTTAGAGGATTATGCCATTCAGCACATGCAGAACACACTGCATCCCAATGTTTCATCGCAGAAGGGCGAATTGTGTTCCAAGGGCCTCCTTTGGCTTGTCAGAGAAGAGAGGTATATGTGCTGGGTGATCCGGTGTATAATGGAGAAGCCTGGAAAACGGCAGTATTTTCCCCCTTTTGAAAGGTAGATAGTGGCGGCCTCAAGGCTGACTGAAAGACAGTGCTGTTACCCGTCTTCTAGTCACTGCTAGGAATGCCTCAGGGAAGAAAGTGAGTTTTCTCCTATGAATCCAGGTGGTCGCCTGTGCCTTGCTAGGAGTTCACCCCACCGCTTGCCCTAGCTAAAGTGCGAAGTAAACGTGACCCCCAGGCCTCAAGGTAAGCACGAGCGTTTCCTATCAGCAAAGTGTGCTGTGCAGCCATCTCCATGAACCCTGACTCGATAGAGTGCTTTAAATCCTCTACGGCTCTCCAGAGGCCTCAGAGAGACACGTATGAATTCCCTTCTGAGGGAGAGCGTGGGTGCCGTGAGTCCCCTTTTTGTTTTCCGAGCAACACAGCGCAGAACAGGCTGTTGGGGTCAACCCTTTCTATGCAGAGGGAAAGGCAATGAACTGATCCTCGCTTGCATAGCTTGATTTCTACCGCTGTAAAGCAGCCCCAGGACAACGTTTTTGCCCGTATTACATTCAACGTGGCTCTCCCTCTGTGGAGGCCCTCTGAACTGCACTGAAAGAATCCCTGAGCCTACAGAGCCCCCTGGCAACTCTTACCTGTCATCTCTCTATTGTGACGCAAGGTCCACTGTAGGTCCAGCCTGACAGAAAGAACAGAAAAACCGGTCAACTTGTGAGACTTTTGGACGATCCAAAGTCACCTAGGCCTGACTAAGTCATTAAGCAGGTAATGCTCTGCACGGCATGCAAAAGTCCCCGCCTGCAACGAAGTGTGATCATAGAAAGGCCCCGTGTGGCCGAAAGTCTCCAGTAGACAGTCAGTGAGTGATGGTAATTGCGCTGTGGGGTCAAGTTGGAAACGAGCATGTGAGAGAAGCCCGACTCTCCCCCTTTGGAAAGCAACTTCGATGCAGCTTCCAAGCTGCCTGAACACCACACCACCAGGACACTGTTCACTGCACAGATGCCTCTGAGGAGCAGTGAGCTTTTGCCAAAGAAACCAAACGCTTGCGCTTCCTTCCTGGGAGCTCAGCCCAGAGCATACTGTAGCTAAAGTGCCAACTAAATGTGACCTCTAGTCTCGAGGTAAGGTGCACATTTTCCCTTTACCAGAGGCAGGGGTGCACCAGTTTCCAGGAAGGCTTAGTCAATGGACGGCTTTAGCTTTAGTGTGCCTCACAGCGCTCAAGCCTCTCACGGGGGCATTTCTTTCCAGGGAAGTGCACCGTGTACCAGAAGCCTTCTGAGCACAATCAAGGGATACACGGCTCTGGGACCATCCCTCACTATGCAGGTGAAAGGGCCGGCAACTCATCTGTTCTCTATGGCTAGCGTTCCACAGCTTTGAAACAGCCCCAGGAGCACGGTTCTTGGGCCGGCTTTCTTTCCATGCGGGTCTGCCACGTTGAGGACACCTAAGCTGCCCTGAAAGAAACCACCGGGGCTCCAATCCACTTTGGGGTCTCCTGCTCGACGTCTCTCTAAGTGAGGCAGAAAGTAGACTTTAGGTCCAGCCCGAAATAATGTAGAGATTGACCGTGAGCCTTGCTAGGCATTTGGAACATGCAAAGTCACCTAGGCCTCCTGAGGGCATTTAGAGGATTATGCCATTCAGCACATGCAGAACACACTGCATCCCAATGTTTCATCGCAGAAGGGCGAATTGTGTTCCCAGGGCCTCCTTTGGCTTGTCAGAGAAGAGAGGTATATGTGCTGGGTGATCCGGTGTATAATGGAGAAGCCTGGAAAACGGCAGTATTTTCCCCCTTTTGAAAGGTAGATAGTGGCGGCCTCAAGGCTGACTGAAAGACAGTGCTGTTACCCGTCTTCTAGTCACTGCTAGGAATGCCTCAGGGAAGAAAGTGAGTTTTCTCCTATGAATCCAGGTGGTCGCCTGTGCCTTGCTAGGAGTTCACCCCACCGCTTGCCCTAGCTAAAGTGCGAAGTAAACGTGACCCCCAGGCCTCAAGGTAAGCACGAGCGTTTCCTATCAGCAAAGTGTGCTGTGCAGCCATCTCCATGAACCCTGACTCGATAGAGTGCTTTAAATCCTCTACGGCTCTCCAGAGGCCTCAGAGAGACACGTATGAATTCCCTTCTGAGGGAGAGCGTGGGTGCCGTGAGTCCCCTTTTTGTTTTCCGAGCAACACAGCGCAGAACAGGCTGTTGGGGTCAACCCTTTCTATGCAGAGGGAAAGGCAATGAACTGATCCTCGCTTGCATAGCTTGATTTCTACCGCTGTAAAGCAGCCCCAGGACAACGTTTTTGCCCGTATTACATTCAACGTGGCTCTCCCTCTGTGGAGGCCCTCTGAACTGCACTGAAAGAATCCCTGAGCCTACAGAGCCCCCTGGCAACTCTTACCTGTCATCTCTCTATTGTGACGCAAGGTCCACTGTAGGTCCAGCCTGACAGAAAGAACAGAAAAACCGGTCAACTTGTGAGACTTTTGGACGATCCAAAGTCACCTAGGCCTGACTAAGTCATTAAGCAGGTAATGCTCTGCACGGCATGCAAAAGTCCCCGCCTGCAACGAAGTGTGATCATAGAAAGGCCCCGTGTGGCCGAAAGTCTCCAGTAGACAGTCAGTGAGTGATGGTAATTGCGCTGTGGGGTCAAGTTGGAAACTGGAGCATGTGAGAGAAGCCCGACTCTCCCCCTTTGGAAAGCAACTTCGATGCAGCTTCCAAGCTGCCTGAACACCACACCACCAGGACACTGTTCACTGCACAGATGCCTCTGAGGAGCAGTGAGCTTTTGCCAAAGAAACCAAACGCTTGCGCTTCCTTCCTGGGAGCTCAGCCCAGAGCATACTGTAGCTAAAGTGCCAACTAAATGTGACCTCTAGTCTCGAGGTAAGGTGCACATTTTCCCTTTACCAGAGGCAGGGGTGCACCAGTTTCCAGGAAGGCTTAGTCAATGGACGGCTTTAGCTTTAGTGTGCCTCACAGCGCTCAAGCCTCTCACGGGGGCATTTCTTTCCAGGGAAGTGCACCGTGTACCAGAAGCCTTCTGAGCACAATCAAGGGATACACGGCTCTGGGACCATCCCTCACTATGCAGGTGAAAGGGCCGGCAACTCATCTGTTCTCTATGGCTAGCGTTCCACAGCTTTGAAACAGCCCCAGGAGCACGGTTCTTGGGCCGGCTTTCTTTCCATGCGGGTCTGCCACGTTGAGGACACCTAAGCTGCCCTGAAAGAAACCACCGGGGCTCCAATCCACTTTGGGGTCTCCTGCTCGACGTCTCTCTAAGTGAGGCAGAAAGTAGACTTTAGGTCCAGCCCGAAATAATGTAGAGATTGACCGTGAGCCTTGCTAGGCATTTGGAACATGCAAAGTCACCTAGGCCTCCTGAGGGCATTTAGAGGATTATGCCATTCAGCACATGCAGAACACACTGCATCCCAATGTTTCATCGCAGAAGGGCGAATTGTGTTCCCAGGGCCTCCTTTGGCTTGTCAGAGAAGAGAGGTATATGTGCTGGGTGATCCGGTGTATAATGGAGAAGCCTGGAAAACGGCAGTATTTTCCCCCTTTTGAAAGGTAGATAGTGGCGGCCTCAAGGCTGACTGAAAGACAGTGCTGTTACCCGTCTTCTAGTCACTGCTAGGAATGCCTCAGGGAAGAAAGTGAGTTTTCTCCTATGAATCCAGGTGGTCGCCTGTGCCTTGCTAGGAGTTCACCCCACCGCTTGCCCTAGCTAAAGTGCGAAGTAAACGTGACCCCCAGGCCTCAAGGTAAGCACGAGCGTTTCCTATCAGCAAAGTGTGCTGTGCAGCCATCTCCATGAACCCTGACTCGATAGAGTGCTTTAAATCCTCTACGGCTCTCCAGAGGCCTCAGAGAGACACGTATGAATTCCCTTCTGAGGGAGAGCGTGGGTGCCGTGAGTCCCCTTTTTGTTTTCCGAGCAACACAGCGCAGAACAGGCTGTTGGGGTCAACCCTTTCTATGCAGAGGGAAAGGCAATGAACTGATCCTCGCTTGCATAGCTTGATTTCTACCGCTGTAAAGCAGCCCCAGGACAACGTTTTTGCCAGTATTACATTCAACGTGGCTCTCCCTCTGTGGAGGCCCTCTGAACTGCACTGAAAGAATCCCTGAGCCTACAGAGCCCCCTGGCAACTCTTACCTGTCATCTCTCTATTGTGACGCAAGGTCCACTGTAGGTCCAGCCTGACAGAAAGAACAGAAAAACCGGTCAACTTGTGAGACTTTTGGACGATCCAAAGTCACCTAGGCCTGACTAAGTCATTAAGCAGGTAATGCTCTGCACGGCATGCAAAAGTCCCCGCCTGCAACGAAGTGTGATCATAGAAAGGCCCCGTGTGGCCGAAAGTCTCCAGTAGACAGTCAGTGAGTGATGGTAATTGCGCTGTGGGGTCAAGTTGGAAACTGGAGCATGTGAGAGAAGCCCGACTCTCCCCCTTTGGAAAGCAACTTCGATGCAGCTTCCAAGCTGCCTGAACACCACACCACCAGGACACTGTTCACTGCACAGATGCCTCTGAGGAGCAGTGAGCTTTTGCCAAAGAAACCAAACGCTTGCGCTTCCTTCCTGGGAGCTCAGCCCAGAGCATACTGTAGCTAAAGTGCCAACTAAATGTGACCTCTAGTCTCGAGGTAAGGTGCACATTTTCCCTTTACCAGAGGCAGGGGTGCACCAGTTTCCAGGAAGGCTTAGTCAATGGACGGCTTTAGCTTTAGTGTGCCTCACAGCGCTCAAGCCTCTCACGGGGGCATTTCTTTCCAGGGAAGTGCACCGTGTACCAGAAGCCTTCTGAGCACAATCAAGGGATACACGGCTCTGGGACCATCCCTCACTATGCAGGTGAAAGGGCCGGCAACTAATCTGTTCTCTATGGCTAGCGTTCCACAGCTTTGAAACAGCCCCAGGAGCACGGTTCTTGGGCCGGCTTTCTTTCCATGCGGGTCTGCCACGTTGAGGACACCTAAGCTGCCCTGAAAGAAACCACCGGGGCTCCAATCCACTTTGGGGTCTCCTGCTCGACGTCACTCTAAGTGAGGCAGAAAGTAGACTTTAGGTCCAGCCCGAAATAATGTAGAGATTGACCGTGAGCCTTGCTAGGCATTTGGAACATGCAAAGTCACCTAGGCCTCCTGAGGGCATTTAGAGGATTATGCCATTCAGCACATGCAGAACACACTGCATCCCAATGTTTCATCGCAGAAGGGCGAATTGTGTTCCAAGGGCCTCCTTTGGCTTGTCAGAGAAGAGAGGTATATGTGCTGGGTGATCCGGTGTATAATGGAGAAGCCTGGAAAACGGCAGTATTTTCCCCCTTTTGAAAGGTAGATAGTGGCGGCCTCAAGGCTGACTGAAAGACAGTGCTGTTACCCGTCTTCTAGTCACTGCTAGGAATGCCTCAGGGAAGAAAGTGAGTTTTCTCCTATGAATCCAGGTGGTCGCCTGTGCCTTGCTAGGAGTTCACCCCACCGCTTGCCCTAGCTAAAGTGCGAAGTAAACGTGACCCCCAGGCCTCAAGGTAAGCACGAGCGTTTCCTATCAGCAAAGTGTGCTGTGCAGCCATCTCCATGAACCCTGACTCGATAGAGTGCTTTAAATCCTCTACGGCTCTCCAGAGGCCTCAGAGAGACACGTATGAATTCCCTTCTGAGGGAGAGCGTGGGTGCCGTGAGTCCCCTTTTTGTTTTCCGAGCAACACAGCGCAGAACAGGCTGTTGGGGTCAACCCTTTCTATGCAGAGGGAAAGGCAATGAACTGATCCTCGCTTGCATAGCTTGATTTCTACCGCTGTAAAGCAGCCCCAGGACAACGTTTTTGCCCGTATTACATTCAACGTGGCTCTCCCTCTGTGGAGGCCCTCTGAACTGCACTGAAAGAATCCCTGAGCCTACAGAGCCCCCTGGCAACTCTTACCTGTCATCTCTCTATTGTGACGCAAGGTCCACTGTAGGTCCAGCCTGACAGAAAGAACAGAAAAACCGGTCAACTTGTGAGACTTTTGGACGATCCAAAGTCACCTAGGCCTGACTAAGTCATTAAGCAGGTAATGCTCTGCACGGCATGCAAAAGTCCCCGCCTGCAACGAAGTGTGATCATAGAAAGGCCCCGTGTGGCCGAAAGTCTCCAGTAGACAGTCAGTGAGTGATGGTAATTGCGCTGTGGGGTCAAGTTGGAAACTGGAGCATGTGAGAGAAGCCCGACTCTCCCCCTTTGGAAAGCAACTTCGATGCAGCTTCCAAGCTGCCTGAACACCACACCACCAGGACACTGTTCACTGCACAGATGCCTCTGAGGAGCAGTGAGCTTTTGCCAAAGAAACCAAACGCTTGCGCTTCCTTCCTGGGAGCTCAGCCCAGAGCATACTGTAGCTAAAGTGCCAACTAAATGTGACCTCTAGTCTCGAGGTAAGGTGCACATTTTCCCTTTACCAGAGGCAGGGGTGCACCAGTTTCCAGGAAGGCTTAGTCAATGGACGGCTTTAGCTTTAGTGTGCCTCACAGCGCTCAAGCCTCTCACGGGGGCATTTCTTTCCAGGGAAGTGCACCGTGTACCAGAAGCCTTCTGAGCACAATCAAGGGATACACGGCTCTGGGACCATCCCTCACTATGCAGGTGAAAGGGCCGGCAACTCATCTGTTCTCTATGGCTAGCGTTCCACAGCTTTGAAACAGCCCCAGGAGCACGGTTCTTGGGCCGGCTTTCTTTCCATGCGGGTCTGCCACGTTGAGGACACCTAAGCTGCCCTGAAAGAAACCACCGGGGCTCCAATCCACTTTGGGGTCTCCTGCTCGACGTCTCTCTAAGTGAGGCAGAAAGTAGACTTTAGGTCCAGCCCGAAATAATGTAGAGATTGACCGTGAGCCTTGCTAGGCATTTGGAACATGCAAAGTCACCTAGGCCTCCTGAGGGCATTTAGAGGATTATGCCATTCAGCACATGCAGAACACACTGCATCCCAATGTTTCATCGCAGAAGGGCGAATTGTGTTCCCAGGGCCTCCTTTGGCTTGTCAGAGAAGAGAGGTATATGTGCTGGGTGATCCGGTGTATAATGGAGAAGCCTGGAAAACGGCAGTATTTTCCCCCTTTTGAAAGGTAGATAGTGGCGGCCTCAAGGCTGACTGAAAGACAGTGCTGTTACCCGTCTTCTAGTCACTGCTAGGAATGCCTCAGGGAAGAAAGTGAGTTTTCTCCTATGAATCCAGGTGGTCGCCTGTGCCTTGCTAGGAGTTCACCCCACCGCTTGCCCTAGCTAAAGTGCGAAGTAAACGTGACCCCCAGGCCTCAAGGTAAGCACGAGCGTTTCCTATCAGCAAAGTGTGCTGTGCAGCCATCTCCATGAACCCTGACTCGATAGAGTGCTTTAAATCCTCTACGGCTCTCCAGAGGCCTCAGAGAGACACGTATGAATTCCCTTCTGAGGGAGAGCGTGGGTGCCGTGAGTCCCCTTTTTGTTTTCCGAGCAACACAGCGCAGAACAGGCTGTTGGGGTCAACCCTTTCTATGCAGAGGGAAAGGCAATGAACTGATCCTCGCTTGCATAGCTTGATTTCTACCGCTGTAAAGCAGCCCCAGGACAACGTTTTTGCCCGTATTACATTCAACGTGGCTCTCCCTCTGTGGAGGCCCTCTGAACTGCACTGAAAGAATCCCTGAGCCTACAGAGCCCCCTGGCAACTCTTACCTGTCATCTCTCTATTGTGACGCAAGGTCCACTGTAGGTCCAGCCTGACAGAAAGAACAGAAAAACCGGTCAACTTGTGAGACTTTTGGACGATCCAAAGTCACCTAGGCCTGACTAAGTCATTAAGCAGGTAATGCTCTGCACGGCATGCAAAAGTCCCCGCCTGCAACGAAGTGTGATCATAGAAAGGCCCCGTGTGGCCGAAAGTCTCCAGTAGACAGTCAGTGAGTGATGGTAATTGCGCTGTGGGGTCAAGTTGGAAACTGGAGCATGTGAGAGAAGCCCGACTCTCCCCCTTTGGAAAGCAACTTCGATGCAGCTTCCAAGCTGCCTGAACACCACACCACCAGGACACTGTTCACTGCACAGATGCCTCTGAGGAGCAGTGAGCTTTTGCCAAAGAAACCAAACGCTTGCGCTTCCTTCCTGGGAGCTCAGCCCAGAGCATACTGTAGCTAAAGTGCCAACTAAATGTGACCTCTAGTCTCGAGGTAAGGTGCACATTTTCCCTTTACCAGAGGCAGGGGTGCACCAGTTTCCAGGAAGGCTTAGTCAATGGACGGCTTTAGCTTTAGTGTGCCTCACAGCGCTCAAGCCTCTCACGGGGGCATTTCTTTCCAGGGAAGTGCACCGTGTACCAGAAGCCTTCTGAGCACAATCAAGGGATACACGGCTCTGGGACCATCCCTCACTATGCAGGTGAAAGGGCCGGCAACTCATCTGTTCTCTATGGCTAGCGTTCCACAGCTTTGAAACAGCCCCAGGAGCACGGTTCTTGGGCCGGCTTTCTTTCCATGCGGGTCTGCCACGTTGAGGACACCTAAGCTGCCCTGAAAGAAACCACCGGGGCTCCAATCCACTTTGGGGTCTCCTGCTCGACGTCTCTCTAAGTGAGGCAGAAAGTAGACTTTAGGTCCAGCCCGAAATAATGTAGAGATTGACCGTGAGCCTTGCTAGGCATTTGGAACATGCAAAGTCACCTAGGCCTCCTGAGGGCATTTAGAGGATTATGCCATTCAGCACATGCAGAACACACTGCATCCCAATGTTTCATCGCAGAAGGGCGAATTGTGTTCCCAGGGCCTCCTTTGGCTTGTCAGAGAAGAGAGGTATATGTGCTGGGTGATCCGGTGTATAATGGAGAAGCCTGGAAAACGGCAGTATTTTCCCCCTTTTGAAAGGTAGATAGTGGCGGCCTCAAGGCTGACTGAAAGACAGTGCTGTTACCCGTCTTCTAGTCACTGCTAGGAATGCCTCAGGGAAGAAAGTGAGTTTTCTCCTATGAATCCAGGTGGTCGCCTGTGCCTTGCTAGGAGTTCACCCCACCGCTTGCCCTAGCTAAAGTGCGAAGTAAACGTGACCCCCAGGCCTCAAGGTAAGCACGAGCGTTTCCTATCAGCCAAGTGTGCTGTGCAGCCATCTCCATGAACCCTGACTCGATAGAGTGCTTTAAATCCTCTACGGCTCTCCAGAGGCCTCAGAGAGACACGTATGAATTCCCTTCTGAGGGAGAGCGTGGGTGCCGTGAGTCCCCTTTTTGTTTTCCGAGCAACACAGCGCAGAACAGGCTGTTGGGGTCAACCCTTTCTATGCAGAGGGAAAGGCAATGAACTGATCCTCGCTTGCATAGCTTGATTTCTACCGCTGTAAAGCAGCCCCAGGACAACGTTTTTGCCAGTATTACATTCAACGTGGCTCTCCCTCTGTGGAGGCCCTCTGAACTGCACTGAAAGAATCCCTGAGCCTACAGAGCCCCCTGGCAACTCTTACCTGTCATCTCTCTATTGTGACGCAAGGTCCACTGTAGGTCCAGCCTGACAGAAAGAACAGAAAAACCGGTCAACTTGTGAGACTTTTGGACGATCCAAAGTCACCTAGGCCTGACTAAGTCATTAAGCAGGTAATGCTCTGCACGGCATGCAAAAGTCCCCGCCTGCAACGAAGTGTGATCATAGAAAGGCCCCGTGTGGCCGAAAGTCTCCAGTAGACAGTCAGTGAGTGATGGTAATTGCGCTGTGGGGTCAAGTTGGAAACTGGAGCATGTGAGAGAAGCCCGACTCTCCCCCTTTGGAAAGCAACTTCGATGCAGCTTCCAAGCTGCCTGAACACCACACCACCAGGACACTGTTCACTGCACAGATGCCTCTGAGGAGCAGTGAGCTTTTGCCAAAGAAACCAAACGCTTGCGCTTCCTTCCTGGGAGCTCAGCCCAGAGCATACTGTAGCTAAAGTGCCAACTAAATGTGACCTCTAGTCTCGAGGTAAGGTGCACATTTTCCCTTTACCAGAGGCAGGGGTGCACCAGTTTCCAGGAAGGCTTAGTCAATGGACGGCTTTAGCTTTAGTGTGCCTCACAGCGCTCAAGCCTCTCACGGGGGCATTTCTTTCCAGGGAAGTGCACCGTGTACCAGAAGCCTTCTGAGCACAATCAAGGGATACACGGCTCTGGGACCATCCCTCACTATGCAGGTGAAAGGGCCGGCAACTCATCTGTTCTCTATGGCTAGCGTTCCACAGCTTTGAAACAGCCCCAGGAGCACGGTTCTTGGGCCGGCTTTCTTTCCATGCGGGTCTGCCACGTTGAGGACACCTAAGCTGCCCTGAAAGAAACCACCGGGGCTCCAATCCACTTTGGGGTCTCCTGCTCGACGTCTCTCTAAGTGAGGCAGAAAGTAGACTTTAGGTCCAGCCCGAAATAATGTAGAGATTGACCGTGAGCCTTGCTAGGCATTTGGAACATGCAAAGTCACCTAGGCCTCCTGAGGGCATTTAGAGGATTATGCCATTCAGCACATGCAGAACACACTGCATCCCAATGTTTCATCGCAGAAGGGCGAATTGTGTTCCCAGGGCCTCCTTTGGCTTGTCAGAGAAGAGAGGTATATGTGCTGGGTGATCCGGTGTATAATGGAGAAGCCTGGAAAACGGCAGTATTTTCCCCCTTTTGAAAGGTAGATAGTGGCGGCCTCAAGGCTGACTGAAAGACAGTGCTGTTACCCGTCTTCTAGTCACTGCTAGGAATGCCTCAGGGAAGAAAGTGAGTTTTCTCCTATGAATCCAGGTGGTCGCCTGTGCCTTGCTAGGAGTTCACCCCACCGCTTGCCCTAGCTAAAGTGCGAAGTAAACGTGACCCCCAGGCCTCAAGGTAAGCACGAGCGTTTCCTATCAGCCAAGTGTGCTGTGCAGCCATCTCCATGAACCCTGACTCGATAGAGTGCTTTAAATCCTCTACGGCTCTCCAGAGGCCTCAGAGAGACACGTATGAATTCCCTTCTGAGGGAGAGCGTGGGTGCCGTGAGTCCCCTTTTTGTTTTCCGAGCAACACAGCGCAGAACAGGCTGTTGGGGTCAACCCTTTCTATGCAGAGGGAAAGGCAATGAACTGATCCTCGCTTGCATAGCTTGATTTCTACCGCTGTAAAGCAGCCCCAGGACAACGTTTTTGCCAGTATTACATTCAACGTGGCTCTCCCTCTGTGGAGGCCCTCTGAACTGCACTGAAAGAATCCCTGAGCCTACAGAGCCCCCTGGCAACTCTTACCTGTCATCTCTCTATTGTGACGCAAGGTCCACTGTAGGTCCAGCCTGACAGAAAGAACAGAAAAACCGGTCAACTTGTGAGACTTTTGGACGATCCAAAGTCACCTAGGCCTGACTAAGTCATTAAGCAGGTAATGCTCTGCACGGCATGCAAAAGTCCCCGCCTGCAACGAAGTGTGATCATAGAAAGGCCCCGTGTGGCCGAAAGTCTCCAGTAGACAGTCAGTGAGTGATGGTAATTGCGCTGTGGGGTCAAGTTGGAAACTGGAGCATGTGAGAGAAGCCCGACTCTCCCCCTTTGGAAAGCAACTTCGATGCAGCTTCCAAGCTGCCTGAACACCACACCACCAGGACACTGTTCACTGCACAGATGCCTCTGAGGAGCAGTGAGCTTTTGCCAAAGAAACCAAACGCTTGCGCTTCCTTCCTGGGAGCTCAGCCCAGAGCATACTGTAGCTAAAGTGCCAACTAAATGTGACCTCTAGTCTCGAGGTAAGGTGCACATTTTCCCTTTACCAGAGGCAGGGGTGCACCAGTTTCCAGGAAGGCTTAGTCAATGGACGGCTTTAGCTTTAGTGTGCCTCACAGCGCTCAAGCCTCTCACGGGGGCATTTCTTTCCAGGGAAGTGCACCGTGTACCAGAAGCCTTCTGAGCACAATCAAGGGATACACGGCTCTGGGACCATCCCTCACTATGCAGGTGAAAGGGCCGGCAACTCATCTGTTCTCTATGGCTAGCGTTCCACAGCTTTGAAACAGCCCCAGGAGCACGGTTCTTGGGCCGGCTTTCTTTCCATGCGGGTCTGCCACGTTGAGGACACCTAAGCTGCCCTGAAAGAAACCACCGGGGCTCCAATCCACTTTGGGGTCTCCTGCTCGACGTCTCTCTAAGTGAGGCAGAAAGTAGACTTTAGGTCCAGCCCGAAATAATGTAGAGATTGACCGTGAGCCTTGCTAGGCATTTGGAACATGCAAAGTCACCTAGGCCTCCTGAGGGCATTTAGAGGATTATGCCATTCAGCACATGCAGAACACACTGCATCCCAATGTTTCATCGCAGAAGGGCGAATTGTGTTCCCAGGGCCTCCTTTGGCTTGTCAGAGAAGAGAGGTATATGTGCTGGGTGATCCGGTGTATAATGGAGAAGCCTGGAAAACGGCAGTATTTTCCCCCTTTTGAAAGGTAGATAGTGGCGGCCTCAAGGCTGACTGAAAGACAGTGCTGTTACCCGTCTTCTAGTCACTGCTAGGAATGCCTCAGGGAAGAAAGTGAGTTTTCTCCTATGAATCCAGGTGGTCGCCTGTGCCTTGCTAGGAGTTCACCCCACCGCTTGCCCTAGCTAAAGTGCGAAGTAAACGTGACCCCCAGGCCTCAAGGTAAGCACGAGCGTTTCCTATCAGCCAAGTGTGCTGTGCAGCCATCTCCATGAACCCTGACTCGATAGAGTGCTTTAAATCCTCTACGGCTCTCCAGAGGCCTCAGAGAGACACGTATGAATTCCCTTCTGAGGGAGAGCGTGGGTGCCGTGAGTCCCCTTTTTGTTTTCCGAGCAACACAGCGCAGAACAGGCTGTTGGGGTCAACCCTTTCTATGCAGAGGGAAAGGCAATGAACTGATCCTCGCTTGCATAGCTTGATTTCTACCGCTGTAAAGCAGCCCCAGGACAACGTTTTTGCCAGTATTACATTCAACGTGGCTCTCCCTCTGTGGAGGCCCTCTGAACTGCACTGAAAGAATCCCTGAGCCTACAGAGCCCCCTGGCAACTCTTACCTGTCATCTCTCTATTGTGACGCAAGGTCCACTGTAGGTCCAGCCTGACAGAAAGAACAGAAAAACCGGTCAACTTGTGAGACTTTTGGACGATCCAAAGTCACCTAGGCCTGACTAAGTCATTAAGCAGGTAATGCTCTGCACGGCATGCAAAAGTCCCCGCCTGCAACGAAGTGTGATCATAGAAAGGCCCCGTGTGGCCGAAAGTCTCCAGTAGACAGTCAGTGAGTGATGGTAATTGCGCTGTGGGGTCAAGTTGGAAACTGGAGCATGTGAGAGAAGCCCGACTCTCCCCCTTTGGAAAGCAACTTCGATGCAGCTTCCAAGCTGCCTGAACACCACACCACCAGGACACTGTTCACTGCACAGATGCCTCTGTGGAGCAGTGAGCTTTTGCCAAAGAAACCAAACGCTTGCGCTTCCTTCCTGGGAGCTCAGCCCAGAGCATACTGTAGCTAAAGTGCCAACTAAATGTGACCTCTAGTCTCGAGGTAAGGTGCACATTTTCCCTTTACCAGAGGCAGGGGTGCACCAGTTTCCAGGAAGGCTTAGTCAATGGACGGCTTTAGCTTTAGTGTGCCTCACAGCGCTCAAGCCTCTCACGGGGGCATTTCTTTCCAGGGAAGTGCACCGTGTACCAGAAGCCTTCTGAGCACAATCAAGGGATACACGGCTCTGGGACCATCCCTCACTATGCAGGTGAAAGGGCCGGCAACTCATCTGTTCTCTATGGCTAGCGTTCCACAGCTTTGAAACAGCCCCAGGAGCACGGTTCTTGGGCCGGCTTTCTTTCCATGCGGGTCTGCCACGTTGAGGACACCTAAGCTGCCCTGAAAGAAACCACCGGGGCTCCAATCCACTTTGGGGTCTCCTGCTCGACGTCTCTCTAAGTGAGGCAGAAAGTAGACTTTAGGTCCAGCCCGAAATAATGTAGAGATTGACCGTGAGCCTTGCTAGGCATTTGGAACATGCAAAGTCACCTAGGCCTCCTGAGGGCATTTAGAGGATTATGCCATTCAGCACATGCAGAACACACTGCATCCCAATGTTTCATCGCAGAAGGGCGAATTGTGTTCCCAGGGCCTCCTTTGGCTTGTCAGAGAAGAGAGGTATATGTGCTGGGTGATCCGGTGTATAATGGAGAAGCCTGGAAAACGGCAGTATTTTCCCCCTTTTGAAAGGTAGATAGTGGCGGCCTCAAGGCTGACTGAAAGACAGTGCTGTTACCCGTCTTCTAGTCACTGCTAGGAATGCCTCAGGGAAGAAAGTGAGTTTTCTCCTATGAATCCAGGTGGTCGCCTGTGCCTTGCTAGGAGTTCACCCCACCGCTTGCCCTAGCTAAAGTGCGAAGTAAACGTGACCCCCAGGCCTCAAGGTAAGCACGAGCGTTTCCTATCAGCCAAGTGTGCTGTGCAGCCATCTCCATGAACCCTGACTCGATAGAGTGCTTTAAATCCTCTACGGCTCTCCAGAGGCCTCAGAGAGACACGTAGGAATTCCCTTCTGAGGGAGAGCGTGGGTGCCGTGAGTCCCCTTTTTGTTTTCCGAGCAACACAGCGCAGAACAGGCTGTTGGGGTCAACCCTTTCTATGCAGAGGGAAAGGCAATGAACTGATCCTCGCTTGCATAGCTTGATTTCTACCGCTGTAAAGCAGCCCCAGGACAACGTTTTTGCCAGTATTACATTCAACGTGGCTCTCCCTCTGTGGAGGCCCTCTGAACTGCACTGAAAGAATCCCTGAGCCTACAGAGCCCCCTGGCAACTCTTACCTGTCATCTCTCTATTGTGACGCAAGGTCCACTGTAGGTCCAGCCTGACAGAAAGAACAGAAAAACCGGTCAACTTGTGAGACTTTTGGACGATCCAAAGTCACCTAGGCCTGACTAAGTCATTAAGCAGGTAATGCTCTGCACGGCATGCAAAAGTCCCCGCCTGCAACGAAGTGTGATCATAGAAAGGCCCCGTGTGGCCGAAAGTCTCCAGTAGACAGTCAGTGAGTGATGGTAATTGCGCTGTGGGGTCAAGTTGGAAACTGGAGCATGTGAGAGAAGCCCGACTCTCCCCCTTTGGAAAGCAACTTCGATGCAGCTTCCAAGCTGCCTGAACACCACACCACCAGGACACTGTTCACTGCACAGATGCCTCTGAGGAGCAGTGAGCTTTTGCCAAAGAAACCAAACGCTTGCGCTTCCTTCCTGGGAGCTCAGCCCAGAGCATACTGTAGCTAAAGTGCCAACTAAATGTGACCTCTAGTCTCGAGGTAAGGTGCACATTTTCCCTTTACCAGAGGCAGGGGTGCACCAGTTTCCAGGAAGGCTTAGTCAATGGACGGCTTTAGCTTTAGTGTGCCTCACAGCGCTCAAGCCTCTCACGGGGGCATTTCTTTCCAGGGAAGTGCACCGTGTACCAGAAGCCTTCTGAGCACAATCAAGGGATACACGGCTCTGGGACCATCCCTCACTATGCAGGTGAAAGGGCCGGCAACTCATCTGTTCTCTATGGCTAGCGTTCCACAGCTTTGAAACAGCCCCAGGAGCACGGTTCTTGGGCCGGCTTTCTTTCCATGCGGGTCTGCCACGTTGAGGACACCTAAGCTGCCCTGAAAGAAACCACCGGGGCTCCAATCCACTTTGGGGTCTCCTGCTCGACGTCTCTCTAAGTGAGGCAGAAAGTAGACTTTAGGTCCAGCCCGAAATAATGTAGAGATTGACCGTGAGCCTTGCTAGGCATTTGGAACATGCAAAGTCACCTAGGCCTCCTGAGGGCATTTAGAGGATTATGCCATTCAGCACATGCAGAACACACTGCATCCCAATGTTTCATCGCAGAAGGGCGAATTGTGTTCCCAGGGCCTCCTTTGGCTTGTCAGAGAAGAGAGGTATATGTGCTGGGTGATCCGGTGTATAATGGAGAAGCCTGGAAAACGGCAGTATTTTCCCCCTTTTGAAAGGTAGATAGTGGCGGCCTCAAGGCTGACTGAAAGACAGTGCTGTTACCCGTCTTCTAGTCACTGCTAGGAATGCCTCAGGGAAGAAAGTGAGTTTTCTCCTATGAATCCAGGTGGTCGCCTGTGCCTTGCTAGGAGTTCACCCCACCGCTTGCCCTAGCTAAAGTGCGAAGTAAACGTGACCCCCAGGCCTCAAGGTAAGCACGAGCGTTTCCTATCAGCCAAGTGTGCTGTGCAGCCATCTCCATGAACCCTGACTCGATAGAGTGCTTTAAATCCTCTACGGCTCTCCAGAGGCCTCAGAGAGACACGTATGAATTCCCTTCTGAGGGAGAGCGTGGGTGCCGTGAGTCCCCTTTTTGTTTTCCGAGCAACACAGCGCAGAACAGGCTGTTGGGGTCAACCCTTTCTATGCAGAGGGAAAGGCAATGAACTGATCCTCGCTTGCATAGCTTGATTTCTACCGCTGTAAAGCAGCCCCAGGACAACGTTTTTGCCAGTATTACATTCAACGTGGCTCTCCCTCTGTGGAGGCCCTCTGAACTGCACTGAAAGAATCCCTGAGCCTACAGAGCCCCCTGGCAACTCTTACCTGTCATCTCTCTATTGTGACGCAAGGTCCACTGTAGGTCCAGCCTGACAGAAAGAACAGAAAAACCGGTCAACTTGTGAGACTTTTGGACGATCCAAAGTCACCTAGGCCTGACTAAGTCATTAAGCAGGTAATGCTCTGCACGGCATGCAAAAGTCCCCGCCTGCAACGAAGTGTGATCATAGAAAGGCCCCGTGTGGCCGAAAGTCTCCAGTAGACAGTCAGTGAGTGATGGTAATTGCGCTGTGGGGTCAAGTTGGAAACTGGAGCATGTGAGAGAAGCCCGACTCTCCCCCTTTGGAAAGCAACTTCGATGCAGCTTCCAAGCTGCCTGAACACCACACCACCAGGACACTGTTCACTGCACAGATGCCTCTGAGGAGCAGTGAGCTTTTGCCAAAGAAACCAAACGCTTGCGCTTCCTTCCTGGGAGCTCAGCCCAGAGCATACTGTAGCTAAAGTGCCAACTAAATGTGACCTCTAGTCTCGAGGTAAGGTGCACATTTTCCCTTTACCAGAGGCAGGGGTGCACCAGTTTCCAGGAAGGCTTAGTCAATGGACGGCTTTAGCTTTAGTGTGCCTCACAGCGCTCAAGCCTCTCACGGGGGCATTTCTTTCCAGGGAAGTGCACCGTGTACCAGAAGCCTTCTGAGCACAATCAAGGGATACACGGCTCTGGGACCATCCCTCACTATGCAGGTGAAAGGGCCGGCAACTCATCTGTTCTCTATGGCTAGCGTTCCACAGCTTTGAAACAGCCCCAGGAGCACGGTTCTTGGGCCGGCTTTCTTTCCATGCGGGTCTGCCACGTTGAGGACACCTAAGCTGCCCTGAAAGAAACCACCGGGGCTCCAATCCACTTTGGGGTCTCCTGCTCGACGTCTCTCTAAGTGAGGCAGAAAGTAGACTTTAGGTCCAGCCCGAAATAATGTAGAGATTGACCGTGAGCCTTGCTAGGCATTTGGAACATGCAAAGTCACCTAGGCCTCCTGAGGGCATTTAGAGGATTATGCCATTCAGCACATGCAGAACACACTGCATCCCAATGTTTCATCGCAGAAGGGCGAATTGTGTTCCCAGGGCCTCCTTTGGCTTGTCAGAGAAGAGAGGTATATGTGCTGGGTGATCCGGTGTATAATGGAGAAGCCTGGAAAACGGCAGTATTTTCCCCCTTTTGAAAGGTAGATAGTGGCGGCCTCAAGGCTGACTGAAAGACAGTGCTGTTACCCGTCTTCTAGTCACTGCTAGGAATGCCTCAGGGAAGAAAGTGAGTTTTCTCCTATGAATCCAGGTGGTCGCCTGTGCCTTGCTAGGAGTTCACCCCACCGCTTGCCCTAGCTAAAGTGCGAAGTAAACGTGACCCCCAGGCCTCAAGGTAAGCACGAGCGTTTCCTATCAGCAAAGTGTGCTGTGCAGCCATCTCCATGAACCCTGACTCGATAGAGTGCTTTAAATCCTCTACGGCTCTCCAGAGGCCTCAGAGAGACACGTATGAATTCCCTTCTGAGGGAGAGCGTGGGTGCCGTGAGTCCCCTTTTTGTTTTCCGAGCAACACAGCGCAGAACAGGCTGTTGGGGTCAACCCTTTCTATGCAGAGGGAAAGGCAATGAACTGATCCTCGCTTGCATAGCTTGATTTCTACCGCTGTAAAGCAGCCCCAGGACAACGTTTTTGCCAGTATTACATTCAACGTGGCTCTCCCTCTGTGGAGGCCCTCTGAACTGCACTGAAAGAATCCCTGAGCCTACAGAGCCCCCTGGCAACTCTTACCTGTCATCTCTCTATTGTGACGCAAGGTCCACTGTAGGTCCAGCCTGACAGAAAGAACAGAAAAACCGGTCAACTTGTGAGACTTTTGGACGATCCAAAGTCACCTAGGCCTGACTAAGTCATTAAGCAGGTAATGCTCTGCACGGCATGCAAAAGTCCCCGCCTGCAACGAAGTGTGATCATAGAAAGGCCCCGTGTGGCCGAAAGTCTCCAGTAGACAGTCAGTGAGTGATGGTAATTGCGCTGTGGGGTCAAGTTGGAAACTGGAGCATGTGAGAGAAGCCCGACTCTCCCCCTTTGGAAAGCAACTTCGATGCAGCTTCCAAGCTGCCTGAACACCACACCACCAGGACACTGTTCACTGCACAGATGCCTCTGAGGAGCAGTGAGCTTTTGCCAAAGAAACCAAACGCTTGCGCTTCCTTCCTGGGAGCTCAGCCCAGAGCATACTGTAGCTAAAGTGCCAACTAAATGTGACCTCTAGTCTCGAGGTAAGGTGCACATTTTCCCTTTACCAGAGGCAGGGGTGCACCAGTTTCCAGGAAGGCTTAGTCAATGGACGGCTTTAGCTTTAGTGTGCCTCACAGCGCTCAAGCCTCTCACGGGGGCATTTCTTTCCAGGGAAGTGCACCGTGTACCAGAAGCCTTCTGAGCACAATCAAGGGATACACGGCTCTGGGACCATCCCTCACTATGCAGGTGAAAGGGCCGGCAACTCATCTGTTCTCTATGGCTAGCGTTCCACAGCTTTGAAACAGCCCCAGGAGCACGGTTCTTGGGCCGGCTTTCTTTCCATGCGGGTCTGCCACGTTGAGGACACCTAAGCTGCCCTGAAAGAAACCACCGGGGCTCCAATCCACTTTGGGGTCTCCTGCTCGACGTCTCTCTAAGTGAGGCAGAAAGTAGACTTTAGGTCCAGCCCGAAATAATGTAGAGATTGACCGTGAGCCTTGCTAGGCATTTGGAACATGCAAAGTCACCTAGGCCTCCTGAGGGCATTTAGAGGATTATGCCATTCAGCACATGCAGAACACACTGCATCCCAATGTTTCATCGCAGAAGGGCGAATTGTGTTCCAAGGGCCTCCTTTGGCTTGTCAGAGAAGAGAGGTATATGTGCTGGGTGATCCGGTGTATAATGGAGAAGCCTGGAAAACGGCAGTATTTTCCCCCTTTTGAAAGGTAGATAGTGGCGGCCTCAAGGCTGACTGAAAGACAGTGCTGTTACCCGTCTTCTAGTCACTGCTAGGAATGCCTCAGGGAAGAAAGTGAGTTTTCTCCTATGAATCCAGGTGGTCGCCTGTGCCTTGCTAGGAGTTCACCCCACCGCTTGCCCTAGCTAAAGTGCGAAGTAAACGTGACCCCCAGGCCTCAAGGTAAGCACGAGCGTTTCCTATCAGCAAAGTGTGCTGTGCAGCCATCTCCATGAACCCTGACTCGATAGAGTGCTTTAAATCCTCTACGGCTCTCCAGAGGCCTCAGAGAGACACGTATGAATTCCCTTCTGAGGGAGAGCGTGGGTGCCGTGAGTCCCCTTTTTGTTTTCTGAGCAACACAGCGCAGAACAGGCTGTTGGGGTCAACCCTTTCTATGCAGAGGGAAAGGCAATGAACTGATCCTCGCTTGCATAGCTTGATTTCTACCGCTGTAAAGCAGCCCCAGGACAACGTTTTTGCCAGTATTACATTCAACGTGGCTCTCCCTCTGTGGAGGCCCTCTGAACTGCACTGAAAGAATCCCTGAGCCTACAGAGCCCCCTGGCAACTCTTACCTGTCATCTCTCTATTGTGACGCAAGGTCCACTGTAGGTCCAGCCTGACAGAAAGAACAGAAAAACCGGTCAACTTGTGAGACTTTTGGACGATCCAAAGTCACCTAGGCCTGACTAAGTCATTAAGCAGGTAATGCTCTGCACGGCATGCAAAAGTCCCCGCCTGCAACGAAGTGTGATCATAGAAAGGCCCCGTGTGGCCGAAAGTCTCCAGTAGACAGTCAGTGAGTGATGGTAATTGCGCTGTGGGGTCAAGTTGGAAACTGGAGCATGTGAGAGAAGCCCGACTCTCCCCCTTTGGAAAGCAACTTCGATGCAGCTTCCAAGCTGCCTGAACACCACACCACCAGGACACTGTTCACTGCACAGATGCCTCTGAGGAGCAGTGAGCTTTTGCCAAAGAAACCAAACGCTTGCGCTTCCTTCCTGGGAGCTCAGCCCAGAGCATACTGTAGCTAAAGTGCCAACTAAATGTGACCTCTAGTCTCGAGGTAAGGTGCACATTTTCCCTTTACCAGAGGCAGGGGTGCACCAGTTTCCAGGAAGGCTTAGTCAATGGACGGCTTTAGCTTTAGTGTGCCTCACAGCGCTCAAGCCTCTCACGGGGGCATTTCTTTCCAGGGAAGTGCACCGTGTACCAGAAGCCTTCTGAGCACAATCAAGGGATACACGGCTCTGGGACCATCCCTCACTATGCAGGTGAAAGGGCCGGCAACTCATCTGTTCTCTATGGCTAGCGTTCCACAGCTTTGAAACAGCCCCAGGAGCACGGTTCTTGGGCCGGCTTTCTTTCCATGCGGGTCTGCCACGTTGAGGACACCTAAGCTGCCCTGAAAGAAACCACCGGGGCTCCAATCCACTTTGGGGTCTCCTGCTCGACGTCTCTCTAAGTGAGGCAGAAAGTAGACTTTAGGTCCAGCCCGAAATAATGTAGAGATTGACCGTGAGCCTTGCTAGGCATTTGGAACATGCAAAGTCACCTAGGCCTCCTGAGGGCATTTAGAGGATTATGCCATTCAGCACATGCAGAACACACTGCATCCCAATGTTTCATCGCAGAAGGGCGAATTGTGTTCCAAGGGCCTCCTTTGGCTTGTCAGAGAAGAGAGGTATATGTGCTGGGTGATCCGGTGTATAATGGAGAAGCCTGGAAAACGGCAGTATTTTCCCCCTTTTGAAAGGTAGATAGTGGCGGCCTCAAGGCTGACTGAAAGACAGTGCTGTTACCCGTCTTCTAGTCACTGCTAGGAATGCCTCAGGGAAGAAAGTGAGTTTTCTCCTATGAATCCAGGTGGTCGCCTGTGCCTTGCTAGGAGTTCACCCCACCGCTTGCCCTAGCTAAAGTGCGAAGTAAACGTGACCCCCAGGCCTCAAGGTAAGCACGAGCGTTTCCTATCAGCAAAGTTTGCTGTGCAGCCATCTCCATGAACCCTGACTCGATAGAGTGCTTTAAATCCTCTACGGCTCTCCAGAGGCCTCAGAGAGACACGTATGAATTCCCTTCTGAGGGAGAGCGTGGGTGCCGTGAGTCCCCTTTTTGTTTTCCGAGCAACACAGCGCAGAACAGGCTGTTGGGGTCAACCCTTTCTATGCAGAGGGAAAGGCAATGAACTGATCCTCGCTTGCATAGCTTGATTTCTACCGCTGTAAAGCAGCCCCAGGACAACGTTTTTGCCAGTATTACATTCAACGTGGCTCTCCCTCTGTGGAGGCCCTCTGAACTGCACTGAAAGAATCCCTGAGCCTACAGAGCCCCCTGGCAACTCTTACCTGTCATCTCTCTATTGTGACGCAAGGTCCACTGTAGGTCCAGCCTGACAGAAAGAACAGAAAAACCGGTCAACTTGTGAGACTTTTGGACGATCCGAAGTCACCTAGGCCTGACTAAGTCATTAAGCAGGTAATGCTCTGCACGGCATGCAAAAGTCCCCGCCTGCAACGAAGTGTGATCATAGAAAGGCCCCGTGTGGCCGAAAGTCTCCAGTAGACAGTCAGTGAGTGATGGTAATTGCGCTGTGGGGTCAAGTTGGAAACTGGAGCATGTGAGAGAAGCCCGACTCTCCCCCTTTGGAAAGCAACTTCGATGCAGCTTCCAAGCTGCCTGAACACCACACCACCAGGACACTGTTCACTGCACAGATGCCTCTGAGGAGCAGTGAGCTTTTGCCAAAGAAACCAAACGCTTGCGCTTCCTTCCTGGGAGCTCAGCCCAGAGCATACTGTAGCTAAAGTGCCAACTAAATGTGACCTCTAGTCTCGAGGTAAGGTGCACATTTTCCCTTTACCAGAGGCAGGGGTGCACCAGTTTCCAGGAAGGCTTAGTCAATGGACGGCTTTAGCTTTAGTGTGCCTCACAGCGCTCAAGCCTCTCACGGGGGCATTTCTTTCCAGGGAAGTGCACCGTGTACCAGAAGCCTTCTGAGCACAATCAAGGGATACACGGCTCTGGGACCATCCCTCACTATGCAGGTGAAAGGGCCGGCAACTCATCTGTTCTCTATGGCTAGCGTTCCACAGCTTTGAAACAGCCCCAGGAGCACGGTTCTTGGGCCGGCTTTCTTTCCATGCGGGTCTGCCACGTTGAGGACACCTAAGCTGCCCTGAAAGAAACCACCGGGGCTCCAATCCACTTTGGGGTCTCCTGCTCGACGTCTCTCTAAGTGAGGCAGAAAGTAGACTTTAGGTCCAGCCCGAAATAATGTAGAGATTGACCGTGAGCCTTGCTAGGCATTTGGAACATGCAAAGTCACCTAGGCCTCCTGAGGGCATTTAGAGGATTATGCCATTCAGCACATGCAGAACACACTGCATCCCAATGTTTCATCGCAGAAGGGCGAATTGTGTTCCAAGGGCCTCCTTTGGCTTGTCAGAGAAGAGAGGTATATGTGCTGGGTGATCCGGTGTATAATGGAGAAGCCTGGAAAACGGCAGTATTTTCCCCCTTTTGAAAGGTAGATAGTGGCGGCCTCAAGGCTGACTGAAAGACAGTGCTGTTACCCGTCTTCTAGTCACTGCTAGGAATGCCTCAGGGAAGAAAGTGAGTTTTCTCCTATGAATCCAGGTGGTCGCCTGTGCCTTGCTAGGAGTTCACCCCACCGCTTGCCCTAGCTAAAGTGCGAAGTAAACGTGACCCCCAGGCCTCAAGGTAAGCACGAGCGTTTCCTATCAGCAAAGTGTGCTGTGCAGCCATCTCCATGAACCCTGACTCGATAGAGTGCTTTAAATCCTCTACGGCTCTCCAGAGGCCTCAGAGAGACACGTATGAATTCCCTTCTGAGGGAGAGCGTGGGTGCCGTGAGTCCCCTTTTTGTTTTCCGAGCAACACAGCGCAGAACAGGCTGTTGGGGTCAACCCTTTCTATGCAGAGGGAAAGGCAATGAACTGATCCTCGCTTGCATAGCTTGATTTCTACCGCTGTAAAGCAGCCCCAGGACAACGATTTTGCCAGTATTACATTCAACGTGGCTCTCCCTCTGTGGAGGCCCTCTGAACTGCACTGAAAGAATCCCTGAGCCTACAGAGCCCCCTGGCAACTCTTACCTGTCATCTCTCTATTGTGACGCAAGGTCCACTGTAGGTCCAGCCTGACAGAAAGAACAGAAAAACCGGTCAACTTGTGAGACTTTTGGACAATCCAAAGTCACCTAGGCCTGACTAAGTCATTAAGCAGGTAATGCTCTGCACGGCATGCAAAAGTCCCCGCCTGCAACGAAGTGTGATCATAGAAAGGCCCCGTGTGGCCGAAAGTCTCCAGTAGACAGTCAGTGAGTGATGGTAATTGCGCTGTGGGGTCAAGTTGGAAACTGGAGCATGTGAGAGAAGCCCGACTCTCCCCCTTTGGAAAGCAACTTCGATGCAGCTTCCAAGCTGCCTGAACACCACACCACCAGGACACTGTTCACTGCACAGATGCCTCTGAGGAGCAGTGAGCTTTTGCCAAAGAAACCAAACGCTTGCGCTTCCTTCCTGGGAGCTCAGCCCAGAGCATACTGTAGCTAAAGTGCCAACTAAATGTGACCTCTAGTCTCGAGGTAAGGTGCACATTTTCCCTTTACCAGAGGCAGGGGTGCACCAGTTTCCAGGAAGGCTTAGTCAATGGACGGCTTTAGCTTTAGTGTGCCTCACAGCGCTCAAGCCTCTCACGGGGGCATTTCTTTCCAGGGAAGTGCACCGTGTACCAGAAGCCTTCTGAGCACAATCAAGGGATACACGGCTCTGGGACCATCCCTCACTATGCAGGTGAAAGGGCCGGCAACTCATCTGTTCTCTATGGCTAGCGTTCCACAGCTTTGAAACAGCCCCAGGAGCACGGTTCTTGGGCCGGCTTTCTTTCCATGCGGGTCTGCCACGTTGAGGACACCTAAGCTGCCCTGAAAGAAACCACCGGGGCTCCAATCCACTTTGGGGTCTCCTGCTCGACGTCTCTCTAAGTGAGGCAGAAAGTAGACTTTAGGTCCAGCCCGAAATAATGTAGAGATTGACCGTGAGCCTTGCTAGGCATTTGGAACATGCAAAGTCACCTAGGCCTCCTGAGGGCATTTAGAGGATTATGCCATTCAGCACATGCAGAACACACTGCATCCCAATGTTTCATCGCAGAAGGGCGAATTGTGTTCCAAGGGCCTCCTTTGGCTTGTCAGAGAAGAGAGGTATATGTGCTGGGTGATCCGGTGTATAATGGAGAAGCCTGGAAAACGGCAGTATTTTCCCCCTTTTGAAAGGTAGATAGTGGCGGCCTCAAGGCTGACTGAAAGACAGTGCTGTTACCCGTCTTCTAGTCACTGCTAGGAATGCCTCAGGGAAGAAAGTGAGTTTTCTCCTATGAATCCAGGTGGTCGCCTGTGCCTTGCTAGGAGTTCACCCCACCGCTTGCCCTAGCTAAAGTGCGAAGTAAACGTGACCCCCAGGCCTCAAGGTAAGCACGAGCGTTTCCTATCAGCAAAGTGTGCTGTGCAGCCATCTCCATGAACCCTGACTCGATAGAGTGCTTTAAATCCTCTACGGCTCTCCAGAGGCCTCAGAGAGACACGTATGAATTCCCTTCTGAGGGAGAGCGTGGGTGCCGTGAGTCCCCTTTTTGTTTTCCGAGCAACACAGCGCAGAACAGGCTGTTGGGGTCAACCCTTTCTATGCAGAGGGAAAGGCAATGAACTGATCCTCGCTTGCATAGCTTGATTTCTACCGCTGTAAAGCAGCCCCAGGACAACGATTTTGCCAGTATTACATTCAACGTGGCTCTCCCTCTGTGGAGGCCCTCTGAACTGCACTGAAAGAATCCCTGAGCCTACAGAGCCCCCTGGCAACTCTTACCTGTCATCTCTCTATTGTGACGCAAGGTCCACTGTAGGTCCAGCCTGACAGAAAGAACAGAAAAACCGGTCAACTTGTGAGACTTTTGGACGATCCAAAGTCACCTAGGCCTGACTAAGTCATTAAGCAGGTAATGCTCTGCACGGCATGCAAAAGTCCCCGCCTGCAACGAAGTGTGATCATAGAAAGGCCCCGTGTGGCCGAAAGTCTCCAGTAGACAGTCAGTGAGTGATGGTAATTGCGCTGTGGGGTCAAGTTGGAAACTGGAGCATGTGAGAGAAGCCCGACTCTCCCCCTTTGGAAAGCAACTTCGATGCAGCTTCCAAGCTGCCTGAACACCACACCACCAGGACACTGTTCACTGCACAGATGCCTCTGAGGAGCAGTGAGCTTTTGCCAAAGAAACCAAACGCTTGCGCTTCCTTCCTGGGAGCTCAGCCCAGAGCATACTGTAGCTAAAGTGCCAACTAAATGTGACCTCTAGTCTCGAGGTAAGGTGCACATTTTCCCTTTACCAGAGGCAGGGGTGCACCAGTTTCCAGGAAGGCTTAGTCAATGGACGGCTTTAGCTTTAGTGTGCCTCACAGCGCTCAAGCCTCTCACGGGGGCATTTCTTTCCAGGGAAGTGCACCGTGTACCAGAAGCCTTCTGAGCACAATCAAGGGATACACGGCTCTGGGACCATCCCTCACTATGCAGGTGAAAGGGCCGGCAACTCATCTGTTCTCTATGGCTAGCGTTCCACAGCTTTGAAACAGCCCCAGGAGCACGGTTCTTGGGCCGGCTTTCTTTCCATGCGGGTCTGCCACGTTGAGGACACCTAAGCTGCCCTGAAAGAAACCACCGGGGCTCCAATCCACTTTGGGGTCTCCTGCTCGACGTCTCTCTAAGTGAGGCAGAAAGTAGACTTTAGGTCCAGCCCGAAATAATGTAGAGATTGACCGTGAGCCTTGCTAGGCATTTGGAACATGCAAAGTCACCTAGGCCTCCTGAGGGCATTTAGAGGATTATGCCATTCAGCACATGCAGAACACACTGCATCCCAATGTTTCATCGCAGAAGGCCGAATTGTGTTCCAAGGGCCTCCTTTGGCTTGTCAGAGAAGAGAGGTATATGTGCTGGGTGATCCGGTGTATAATGGAGAAGCCTGGAAAACGGCAGTATTTTCCCCCTTTTGAAAGGTAGATAGTGGCGGCCTCAAGGCTGACTGAAAGACAGTGCTGTTACCCGTCTTCTAGTCACTGCTAGGAATGCCTCAGGGAAGAAAGTGAGTTTTCTCCTATGAATCCAGGTGGTCGCCTGTGCCTTGCTAGGAGTTCACCCCACCGCTTGCCCTAGCTAAAGTGCGAAGTAAACGTGACCCCCAGGCCTCAAGGTAAGCACGAGCGTTTCCTATCAGCAAAGTGTGCTGTGCAGCCATCTCCATGAACCCTGACTCGATAGAGTGCTTTAAATCCTCTACGGCTCTCCAGAGGCCTCAGAGAGACACGTATGAATTCCCTTCTGAGGGAGAGCGTGGGTGCCGTGAGTCCCCTTTTTGTTTTCCGAGCAACACAGCGCAGAACAGGCTGTTGGGGTCAACCCTTTCTATGCAGAGGGAAAGGCAATGAACTGATCCTCGCTTGCATAGCTTGATTTCTACCGCTGTAAAGCAGCCCCAGGACAACGTTTTTGCCAGTATTACATTCAACGTGGCTCTCCCTCTGTGGAGGCCCTCTGAACTGCACTGAAAGAATCCCTGAGCCTACAGAGCCCCCTGGCAACTCTTACCTGTCATCTCTCTATTGTGACGCAAGGTCCACTGTAGGTCCAGCCTGACAGAAAGAACAGAAAAACCGGTCAACTTGTGAGACTTTTGGACGATCCAAAGTCACCTAGGCCTGACTAAGTCATTAAGCAGGTAATGCTCTGCACGGCATGCAAAAGTCCCCGCCTGCAACGAAGTGTGATCATAGAAAGGCCCCGTGTGGCCGAAAGTCTCCAGTAGACAGTCAGTGAGTGATGGTAATTGCGCTGTGGGGTCAAGTTGGAAACTGGAGCATGTGAGAGAAGCCCGACTCTCCCCCTTTGGAAAGCAACTTCGATGCAGCTTCCAAGCTGCCTGAACACCACACCACCAGGACACTGTTCACTGCACAGATGCCTCTGAGGAGCAGTGAGCTTTTGCCAAAGAAACCAAACGCTTGCGCTTCCTTCCTGGGAGCTCAGCCCAGAGCATACTGTAGCTAAAGTGCCAACTAAATGTGACCTCTAGTCTCGAGGTAAGGTGCACATTTTCCCTTTACCAGAGGCAGGGGTGCACCAGTTTCCAGGAAGGCTTAGTCAATGGACGGCTTTAGCTTTAGTGTGCCTCACAGCGCTCAAGCCTCTCACGGGGGCATTTCTTTCCAGGGAAGTGCACCGTGTACCAGAAGCCTTCTGAGCACAATCAAGGGATACACGGCTCTGGGACCATCCCTCACTATGCAGGTGAAAGGGCCGGCAACTCATCTGTTCTCTATGGCTAGCGTTCCACAGCTTTGAAACAGCCCCAGGAGCACGGTTCTTGGGCCGGCTTTCTTTCCATGCGGGTCTGCCACGTTGAGGACACCTAAGCTGCCCTGAAAGAAACCACCGGGGCTCCAATCCACTTTGGGGTCTCCTGCTCGACGTCTCTCTAAGTGAGGCAGAAAGTAGACTTTAGGTCCAGCCCGAAATAATGTAGAGATTGACCGTGAGCCTTGCTAGGCATTTGGAACATGCAAAGTCACCTAGGCCTCCTGAGGGCATTTAGAGGATTATGCCATTCAGCACATGCAGAACACACTGCATCCCAATGTTTCATCGCAGAAGGGCGAATTGTGTTCCCAGGGCCTCCTTTGGCTTGTCAGAGAAGAGAGGTATATGTGCTGGGTGATCCGGTGTATAATGGAGAAGCCTGGAAAACGGCAGTATTTTCCCCCTTTTGAAAGGTAGATAGTGGCGGCCTCAAGGCTGACTGAAAGACAGTGCTGTTACCCGTCTTCTAGTCACTGCTAGGAATGCCTCAGGGAAGAAAGTGAGTTTTCTCCTATGAATCCAGGTGGTCGCCTGTGCCTTGCTAGGAGTTCACCCCACCGCTTGCCCTAGCTAAAGTGCGAAGTAAACGTGACCCCCAGGCCTCAAGGTAAGCACGAGCGTTTCCTATCAGCAAAGTGTGCTGTGCAGCCATCTCCATGAACCCTGACTCGATAGAGTGCTTTAAATCCTCTACGGCTCTCCAGAGGCCTCAGAGAGACACGTATGAATTCCCTTCTGAGGGAGAGCGTGGGTGCCGTGAGTCCCCTTTTTGTTTTCCGAGCAACACAGCGCAGAACAGGCTGTTGGGGTCAACCCTTTCTATGCAGAGGGAAAGGCAATGAACTGATCCTCGCTTGCATAGCTTGATTTCTACCGCTGTAAAGCAGCCCCAGGACAACGATTTTGCCAGTATTACATTCAACGTGGCTCTCCCTCTGTGGAGGCCCTCTGAACTGCACTGAAAGAATCCCTGAGCCTACAGAGCCCCCTGGCAACTCTTACCTGTCATCTCTCTATTGTGACGCAAGGTCCACTGTAGGTCCAGCCTGACAGAAAGAACAGAAAAACCGGTCAACTTGTGAGACTTTTGGACGATCCAAAGTCACCTAGGCCTGACTAAGTCATTAAGCAGGTAATGCTCTGCACGGCATGCAAAAGTCCCCGCCTGCAACGAAGTGTGATCATAGAAAGGCCCCGTGTGGCCGAAAGTCTCCAGTAGACAGTCAGTGAGTGATGGTAATTGCGCTGTGGGGTCAAGTTGGAAACTGGAGCATGTGAGAGAAGCCCGACTCTCCCCCTTTGGAAAGCAACTTCGATGCAGCTTCCAAGCTGCCTGAACACCACACCACCAGGACACTGTTCACTGCACAGATGCCTCTGAGGAGCAGTGAGCTTTTGCCAAAGAAACCAAACGCTTGCGCTTCCTTCCTGGGAGCTCAGCCCAGAGCATACTGTAGCTAAAGTGCCAACTAAATGTGACCTCTAGTCTCGAGGTAAGGTGCACATTTTCCCTTTACCAGAGGCAGGGGTGCACCAGTTTCCAGGAAGGCTTAGTCAATGGACGGCTTTAGCTTTAGTGTGCCTCACAGCGCTCAAGCCTCTCACGGGGGCATTTCTTTCCAGGGAAGTGCACCGTGTACCAGAAGCCTTCTGAGCACAATCAAGGGATACACGGCTCTGGGACCATCCCTCACTATGCAGGTGAAAGGGCCGGCAACTCATCTGTTCTCTATGGCTAGCGTTCCACAGCTTTGAAACAGCCCCAGGAGCACGGTTCTTGGGCCGGCTTTCTTTCCATGCGGGTCTGCCACGTTGAGGACACCTAAGCTGCCCTGAAAGAAACCACCGGGGCTCCAATCCACTTTGGGGTCTCCTGCTCGACGTCTCTCTAAGTGAGGCAGAAAGTAGACTTTAGGTCCAGCCCGAAATAATGTAGAGATTGACCGTGAGCCTTGCTAGGCATTTGGAACATGCAAAGTCACCTAGGCCTCCTGAGGGCATTTAGAGGATTATGCCATTCAGCACATGCAGAACACACTGCATCCCAATGTTTCATCGCAGAAGGGCGAATTGTGTTCCCAGGGCCTCCTTTGGCTTGTCAGAGAAGAGAGGTATATGTGCTGGGTGATCCGGTGTATAATGGAGAAGCCTGGAAAACGGCAGTATTTTCCCCCTTTTGAAAGGTAGATAGTGGCGGCCTCAAGGCTGACTGAAAGACAGTGCTGTTACCCGTCTTCTAGTCACTGCTAGGAATGCCTCAGGGAAGAAAGTGAGTTTTCTCCTATGAATCCAGGTGGTCGCCTGTGCCTTGCTAGGAGTTCACCCCACCGCTTGCCCTAGCTAAAGTGCGAAGTAAACGTGACCCCCAGGCCTCAAGGTAAGCACGAGCGTTTCCTATCAGCAAAGTGTGCTGTGCAGCCATCTCCATGAACCCTGACTCGATAGAGTGCTTTAAATCCTCTACGGCTCTCCAGAGGCCTCAGAGAGACACGTATGAATTCCCTTCTGAGGGAGAGCGTGGGTGCCGTGAGTCCCCTTTTTGTTTTCCGAGCAACACAGCGCAGAACAGGCTGTTGGGGTCAACCCTTTCTATGCAGAGGGAAAGGCAATGAACTGATCCTCGCTTGCATAGCTTGATTTCTACCGCTGTAAAGCAGCCCCAGGACAACGTTTTTGCCCGTATTACATTCAACGTGGCTCTCCCTCTGTGGAGGCCCTCTGAACTGCACTGAAAGAATCCCTGAGCCTACAGAGCCCCCTGGCAACTCTTACCTGTCATCTCTCTATTGTGACGCAAGGTCCACTGTAGGTCCAGCCTGACAGAAAGAACAGAAAAACCGGTCAACTTGTGAGACTTTTGGACGATCCAAAGTCACCTAGGCCTGACTAAGTCATTAAGCAGGTAATGCTCTGCACGGCATGCAAAAGTCCCCGCCTGCAACGAAGTGTGATCATAGAAAGGCCCCGTGTGGCCGAAAGTCTCCAGTAGACAGTCAGTGAGTGATGGTAATTGCGCTGTGGGGTCAAGTTGGAAACTGGAGCATGTGAGAGAAGCCCGACTCTCCCCCTTTGGAAAGCAACTTCGATGCAGCTTCCAAGCTGCCTGAACACCACACCACCAGGACACTGTTCACTGCACAGATGCCTCTGAGGAGCAGTGAGCTTTTGCCAAAGAAACCAAACGCTTGCGCTTCCTTCCTGGGAGCTCAGCCCAGAGCATACTGTAGCTAAAGTGCCAACTAAATGTGACCTCTAGTCTCGAGGTAAGGTGCACATTTTCCCTTTACCAGAGGCAGGGGTGCACCAGTTTCCAGGAAGGCTTAGTCAATGGACGGCTTTAGCTTTAGTGTGCCTCACAGCGCTCAAGCCTCTCACGGGGGCATTTCTTTCCAGGGAAGTGCACCGTGTACCAGAAGCCTTCTGAGCACAATCAAGGGATACACGGCTCTGGGACCATCCCTCACTATGCAGGTGAAAGGGCCGGCAACTCATCTGTTCTCTATGGCTAGCGTTCCACAGCTTTGAAACAGCCCCAGGAGCACGGTTCTTGGGCCGGCTTTCTTTCCATGCGGGTCTGCCACGTTGAGGACACCTAAGCTGCCCTGAAAGAAACCACCGGGGCTCCAATCCACTTTGGGGTCTCCTGCTCGACGTCTCTCTAAGTGAGGCAGAAAGTAGACTTTAGGTCCAGCCCGAAATAATGTAGAGATTGACCGTGAGCCTTGCTAGGCATTTGGAACATGCAAAGTCACCTAGGCCTCCTGAGGGCATTTAGAGGATTATGCCATTCAGCACATGCAGAACACACTGCATCCCAATGTTTCATCGCAGAAGGGCGAATTGTGTTCCAAGGGCCTCCTTTGGCTTGTCAGAGAAGAGAGGTATATGTGCTGGGTGATCCGGTGTATAATGGAGAAGCCTGGAAAACGGCAGTATTTTCCCCCTTTTGAAAGGTAGATAGTGGCGGCCTCAAGGCTGACTGAAAGACAGTGCTGTTACCCGTCTTCTAGTCACTGCTAGGAATGCCTCAGGGAAGAAAGTGAGTTTTCTCCTATGAATCCAGGTGGTCGCCTGTGCCTTGCTAGGAGTTCACCCCACCGCTTGCCCTAGCTAAAGTGCGAAGTAAACGTGACCCCCAGGCCTCAAGGTAAGCACGAGCGTTTCCTATCAGCAAAGTGTGCTGTGCAGCCATCTCCATGAACCCTGACTCGATAGAGTGCTTTAAATCCTCTACGGCTCTCCAGAGGCCTCAGAGAGACACGTATGAATTCCCTTCTGAGGGAGAGCGTGGGTGCCGTGAGTCCCCTTTTTGTTTTCCGAGCAACACAGCGCAGAACAGGCTGTTGGGGTCAACCCTTTCTATGCAGAGGGAAAGGCAATGAACTGATCCTCGCTTGCATAGCTTGATTTCTACCGCTGTAAAGCAGCCCCAGGACAACGTTTTTGCCAGTATTACATTCAACGTGGCTCTCCCTCTGTGGAGGCCCTCTGAACTGCACTGAAAGAATCCCTGAGCCTACAGAGCCCCCTGGCAACTCTTACCTGTCATCTCTCTATTGTGACGCAAGGTCCACTGTAGGTCCAGCCTGACAGAAAGAACAGAAAAACCGGTCAACTTGTGAGACTTTTGGACGATCCAAAGTCACCTAGGCCTGACTAAGTCATTAAGCAGGTAATGCTCTGCACGGCATGCAAAAGTCCCCGCCTGCAACGAAGTGTGATCATAGAAAGGCCCCGTGTGGCCGAAAGTCTCCAGTAGACAGTCAGTGAGTGATGGTAATTGCGCTGTGGGGTCAAGTTGGAAACTGGAGCATGTGAGAGAAGCCCGACTCTCCCCCTTTGGAAAGCAACTTCGATGCAGCTTCCAAGCTGCCTGAACACCACACCACCAGGACACTGTTCACTGCACAGATGCCTCTGAGGAGCAGTGAGCTTTTGCCAAAGAAACCAAACGCTTGCGCTTCCTTCCTGGGAGCTCAGCCCAGAGCATACTGTAGCTAAAGTGCCAACTAAATGTGACCTCTAGTCTCGAGGTAAGGTGCACATTTTCCCTTTACCAGAGGCAGGGGTGCACCAGTTTCCAGGAAGGCTTAGTCAATGGACGGCTTTAGCTTTAGTGTGCCTCACAGCGCTCAAGCCTCTCACGGGGGCATTTCTTTCCAGGGAAGTGCACCGTGTACCAGAAGCCTTCTGAGCACAATCAAGGGATACACGGCTCTGGGACCATCCCTCACTATGCAGGTGAAAGGGCCGGCAACTCATCTGTTCTCTATGGCTAGCGTTCCACAGCTTTGAAACAGCCCCAGGAGCACGGTTCTTGGGCCGGCTTTCTTTCCATGCGGGTCTGCCACGTTGAGGACACCTAAGCTGCCCTGAAAGAAACCACCGGGGCTCCAATCCACTTTGGGGTCTCCTGCTCGACGTCTCTCTAAGTGAGGCAGAAAGTAGACTTTAGGTCCAGCCCGAAATAATGTAGAGATTGACCGTGAGCCTTGCTAGGCATTTGGAACATGCAAAGTCACCTAGGCCTCCTGAGGGCATTTAGAGGATTATGCCATTCAGCACATGCAGAACACACTGCATCCCAATGTTTCATCGCAGAAGGGCGAATTGTGTTCCAAGGGCCTCCTTTGGCTTGTCAGAGAAGAGAGGTATATGTGCTGGGTGATCCGGTGTATAATGGAGAAGCCTGGAAAACGGCAGTATTTTCCCCCTTTTGAAAGGTAGATAGTGGCGGCCTCAAGGCTGACTGAAAGACAGTGCTGTTACCCGTCTTCTAGTCACTGCTAGGAATGCCTCAGGGAAGAAAGTGAGTTTTCTCCTATGAATCCAGGTGGTCGCCTGTGCCTTGCTAGGAGTTCACCCCACCGCTTGCCCTAGCTAAAGTGCGAAGTAAACGTGACCCCCAGGCCTCAAGGTAAGCACGAGCGTTTCCTATCAGCAAAGTGTGCTGTGCAGCCATCTCCATGAACCCTGACTCGATAGAGTGCTTTAAATCCTCTACGGCTCTCCAGAGGCCTCAGAGAGACACGTATGAATTCCCTTCTGAGGGAGAGCGTGGGTGCCGTGAGTCCCCTTTTTGTTTTCCGAGCAACACAGCGCAGAACAGGCTGTTGGGGTCAACCCTTTCTATGCAGAGGGAAAGGCAATGAACTGATCCTCGCTTGCATAGCTTGATTTCTACCGCTGTAAAGCAGCCCCAGGACAACGTTTTTGCCAGTATTACATTCAACGTGGCTCTCCCTCTGTGGAGGCCCTCTGAACTGCACTGAAAGAATCCCTGAGCCTACAGAGCCCCCTGGCAACTCTTACCTGTCATCTCTCTATTGTGACGCAAGGTCCACTGTAGGTCCAGCCTGACAGAAAGAACAGAAAAACCGGTCAACTTGTGAGACTTTTGGACGATCCAAAGTCACCTAGGCCTGACTAAGTCATTAAGCAGGTAATGCTCTGCACGGCATGCAAAAGTCCCCGCCTGCAACGAAGTGTGATCATAGAAAGGCCCCGTGTGGCCGAAAGTCTCCAGTAGACAGTCAGTGAGTGATGGTAATTGCGCTGTGGGGTCAAGTTGGAAACTGGAGCATGTGAGAGAAGCCCGACTCTCCCCCTTTGGAAAGCAACTTCGATGCAGCTTCCAAGCTGCCTGAACACCACACCACCAGGACACTGTTCACTGCACAGATGCCTCTGAGGAGCAGTGAGCTTTTGCCAAAGAAACCAAACGCTTGCGCTTCCTTCCTGGGAGCTCAGCCCAGAGCATACTGTAGCTAAAGTGCCAACTAAATGTGACCTCTAGTCTCGAGGTAAGGTGCACATTTTCCCTTTACCAGAGGCAGGGGTGCACCAGTTTCCAGGAAGGCTTAGTCAATGGACGGCTTTAGCTTTAGTGTGCCTCACAGCGCTCAAGCCTCTCACGGGGGCATTTCTTTCCAGGGAAGTGCACCGTGTACCAGAAGCCTTCTGAGCACAATCAAGGGATACACGGCTCTGGGACCATCCCTCACTATGCAGGTGAAAGGGCCGGCAACTCATCTGTTCTCTATGGCTAGCGTTCCACAGCTTTGAAACAGCCCCAGGAGCACGGTTCTTGGGCCGGCTTTCTTTCCATGCGGGTCTGCCACGTTGAGGACACCTAAGCTGCCCTGAAAGAAACCACCGGGGCTCCAATCCACTTTGGGGTCTCCTGCTCGACGTCTCTCTAAGTGAGGCAGAAAGTAGACTTTAGGTCCAGCCCGAAATAATGTAGAGATTGACCGTGAGCCTTGCTAGGCATTTGGAACATGCAAAGTCACCTAGGCCTCCTGAGGGCATTTAGAGGATTATGCCATTCAGCACATGCAGAACACACTGCATCCCAATGTTTCATCGCAGAAGGGCGAATTGTGTTCCAAGGGCCTCCTTTGGCTTGTCAGAGAAGAGAGGTATATGTGCTGGGTGATCCGGTGTATAATGGAGAAGCCTGGAAAACGGCAGTATTTTCCCCCTTTTGAAAGGTAGATAGTGGCGGCCTCAAGGCTGACTGAAAGACAGTGCTGTTACCCGTCTTCTAGTCACTGCTAGGAATGCCTCAGGGAAGAAAGTGAGTTTTCTCCTATGAATCCAGGTGGTCGCCTGTGCCTTGCTAGGAGTTCACCCCACCGCTTGCCCTAGCTAAAGTGCGAAGTAAACGTGACCCCCAGGCCTCAAGGTAAGCACGAGCGTTTCCTATCAGCAAAGTGTGCTGTGCAGCCATCTCCATGAACCCTGACTCGATAGAGTGCTTTAAATCCTCTACGGCTCTCCAGAGGCCTCAGAGAGACACGTATGAATTCCCTTCTGAGGGAGAGCGTGGGTGCCGTGAGTCCCCTTTTTGTTTTCCGAGCAACACAGCGCAGAACAGGCTGTTGGGGTCAACCCTTTCTATGCAGAGGGAAAGGCAATGAACTGATCCTCGCTTGCATAGCTTGATTTCTACCGCTGTAAAGCAGCCCCAGGACAACGTTTTTGCCAGTATTACATTCAACGTGGCTCTCCCTCTGTGGAGGCCCTCTGAACTGCACTGAAAGAATCCCTGAGCCTACAGAGCCCCCTGGCAACTCTTACCTGTCATCTCTCTATTGTGACGCAAGGTCCACTGTAGGTCCAGCCTGACAGAAAGAACAGAAAAACCGGTCAACTTGTGAGACTTTTGGACGATCCAAAGTCACCTAGGCCTGACTAAGTCATTAAGCAGGTAATGCTCTGCACGGCATGCAAAAGTCCCCGCCTGCAACGAAGTGTGATCATAGAAAGGCCCCGTGTGGCCGAAAGTCTCCAGTAGACAGTCAGTGAGTGATGGTAATTGCGCTGTGGGGTCAAGTTGGAAACTGGAGCATGTGAGAGAAGCCCGACTCTCCCCCTTTGGAAAGCAACTTCGATGCAGCTTCCAAGCTGCCTGAACACCACACCACCAGGACACTGTTCACTGCACAGATGCCTCTGAGGAGCAGTGAGCTTTTGCCAAAGAAACCAAACGCTTGCGCTTCCTTCCTGGGAGCTCAGCCCAGAGCATACTGTAGCTAAAGTGCCAACTAAATGTGACCTCTAGTCTCGAGGTAAGGTGCACATTTTCCCTTTACCAGAGGCAGGGGTGCACCAGTTTCCAGGAAGGCTTAGTCAATGGACGGCTTTAGCTTTAGTGTGCCTCACAGCGCTCAAGCCTCTCACGGGGGCATTTCTTTCCAGGGAAGTGCACCGTGTACCAGAAGCCTTCTGAGCACAATCAAGGGATACACGGCTCTGGGACCATCCCTCACTATGCAGGTGAAAGGGCCGGCAACTCATCTGTTCTCTATGGCTAGCGTTCCACAGCTTTGAAACAGCCCCAGGAGCACGGTTCTTGGGCCGGCTTTCTTTCCATGCGGGTCTGCCACGTTGAGGACACCTAAGCTGCCCTGAAAGAAACCACCGGGGCTCCAATCCACTTTGGGGTCTCCTGCTCGACGTCTCTCTAAGTGAGGCAGAAAGTAGACTTTAGGTCCAGCCCGAAATAATGTAGAGATTGACCGTGAGCCTTGCTAGGCATTTGGAACATGCAAAGTCACCTAGGCCTCCTGAGGGCATTTAGAGGATTATGCCATTCAGCACATGCAGAACACACTGCATCCCAATGTTTCATCGCAGAAGGGCGAATTGTGTTCCAAGGGCCTCCTTTGGCTTGTCAGAGAAGAGAGGTATATGTGCTGGGTGATCCGGTGTATAATGGAGAAGCCTGGAAAACGGCAGTATTTTCCCCCTTTTGAAAGGTAGATAGTGGCGGCCTCAAGGCTGACTGAAAGACAGTGCTGTTACCCGTCTTCTAGTCACTGCTAGGAATGCCTCAGGGAAGAAAGTGAGTTTTCTCCTATGAATCCAGGTGGTCGCCTGTGCCTTGCTAGGAGTTCACCCCACCGCTTGCCCTAGCTAAAGTGCGAAGTAAACGTGACCCCCAGGCCTCAAGGTAAGCACGAGCGTTTCCTATCAGCAAAGTTTGCTGTGCAGCCATCTCCATGAACCCTGACTCGATAGAGTGCTTTAAATCCTCTACGGCTCTCCAGAGGCCTCAGAGAGACACGTATGAATTCCCTTCTGAGGGAGAGCGTGGGTGCCGTGAGTCCCCTTTTTGTTTTCCGAGCAACACAGCGCAGAACAGGCTGTTGGGGTCAACCCTTTCTATGCAGAGGGAAAGGCAATGAACTGATCCTCGCTTGCATAGCTTGATTTCTACCGCTGTAAAGCAGCCCCAGGACAACGTTTTTGCCAGTATTACATTCAACGTGGCTCTCCCTCTGTGGAGGCCCTCTGAACTGCACTGAAAGAATCCCTGAGCCTACAGAGCCCCCTGGCAACTCTTACCTGTCATCTCTCTATTGTGACGCAAGGTCCACTGTAGGTCCAGCCTGACAGAAAGAACAGAAAAACCGGTCAACTTGTGAGACTTTTGGACGATCCAAAGTCACCTAGGCCTGACTAAGTCATTAAGCAGGTAATGCTCTGCACGGCATGCAAAAGTCCCCGCCTGCAACGAAGTGTGATCATAGAAAGGCCCCGTGTGGCCGAAAGTCTCCAGTAGACAGTCAGTGAGTGATGGTAATTGCGCTGTGGGGTCAAGTTGGAAACTGGAGCATGTGAGAGAAGCCCGACTCTCCCCCTTTGGAAAGCAACTTCGATGCAGCTTCCAAGCTGCCTGAACACCACACCACCAGGACACTGTTCACTGCACAGATGCCTCTGAGGAGCAGTGAGCTTTTGCCAAAGAAACCAAACGCTTGCGCTTCCTTCCTGGGAGCTCAGCCCAGAGCATACTGTAGCTAAAGTGCCAACTAAATGTGACCTCTAGTCTCGAGGTAAGGTGCACATTTTCCCTTTACCAGAGGCAGGGGTGCACCAGTTTCCAGGAAGGCTTAGTCAATGGACGGCTTTAGCTTTAGTGTGCCTCACAGCGCTCAAGCCTCTCACGGGGGCATTTCTTTCCAGGGAAGTGCACCGTGTACCAGAAGCCTTCTGAGCACAATCAAGGGATACACGGCTCTGGGACCATCCCTCACTATGCAGGTGAAAGGGCCGGCAACTCATCTGTTCTCTATGGCTAGCGTTCCACAGCTTTGAAACAGCCCCAGGAGCACGGTTCTTGGGCCGGCTTTCTTTCCATGCGGGTCTGCCACGTTGAGGACACCTAAGCTGCCCTGAAAGAAACCACCGGGGCTCCAATCCACTTTGGGGTCTCCTGCTCGACGTCTCTCTAAGTGAGGCAGAAAGTAGACTTTAGGTCCAGCCCGAAATAATGTAGAGATTGACCGTGAGCCTTGCTAGGCATTTGGAACATGCAAAGTCACCTAGGCCTCCTGAGGGCATTTAGAGGATTATGCCATTCAGCACATGCAGAACACACTGCATCCCAATGTTTCATCGCAGAAGGGCGAATTGTGTTCCAAGGGCCTCCTTTGGCTTGTCAGAGAAGAGAGGTATATGTGCTGGGTGATCCGGTGTATAATGGAGAAGCCTGGAAAACGGCAGTATTTTCCCCCTTTTGAAAGGTAGATAGTGGCGGCCTCAAGGCTGACTGAAAGACAGTGCTGTTACCCGTCTTCTAGTCACTGCTAGGAATGCCTCAGGGAAGAAAGTGAGTTTTCTCCTATGAATCCAGGTGGTCGCCTGTGCCTTGCTAGGAGTTCACCCCACCGCTTGCCCTAGCTAAAGTGCGAAGTAAACGTGACCCCCAGGCCTCAAGGTAAGCACGAGCGTTTCCTATCAGCAAAGTTTGCTGTGCAGCCATCTCCATGAACCCTGACTCGATAGAGTGCTTTAAATCCTCTACGGCTCTCCAGAGGCCTCAGAGAGACACGTATGAATTCCCTTCTGAGGGAGAGCGTGGGTGCCGTGAGTCCCCTTTTTGTTTTCCGAGCAACACAGCGCAGAACAGGCTGTTGGGGTCAACCCTTTCTATGCAGAGGGAAAGGCAATGAACTGATCCTCGCTTGCATAGCTTGATTTCTACCGCTGTAAAGCAGCCCCAGGACAACGTTTTTGCCAGTATTACATTCAACGTGGCTCTCCCTCTGTGGAGGCCCTCTGAACTGCACTGAAAGAATCCCTGAGCCTACAGAGCCCCCTGGCAACTCTTACCTGTCATCTCTCTATTGTGACGCAAGGTCCACTGTAGGTCCAGCCTGACAGAAAGAACAGAAAAACCGGTCAACTTGTGAGACTTTTGGACGATCCAAAGTCACCTAGGCCTGACTAAGTCATTAAGCAGGTAATGCTCTGCACGGCATGCAAAAGTCCCCGCCTGCAACGAAGTGTGATCATAGAAAGGCCCCGTGTGGCCGAAAGTCTCCAGTAGACAGTCAGTGAGTGATGGTAATTGCGCTGTGGGGTCAAGTTGGAAACTGGAGCATGTGAGAGAAGCCCGACTCTCCCCCTTTGGAAAGCAACTTCGATGCAGCTTCCAAGCTGCCTGAACACCACACCACCAGGACACTGTTCACTGCACAGATGCCTCTGAGGAGCAGTGAGCTTTTGCCAAAGAAACCAAACGCTTGCGCTTCCTTCCTGGGAGCTCAGCCCAGAGCATACTGTAGCTAAAGTGCCAACTAAATGTGACCTCTAGTCTCGAGGTAAGGTGCACATTTTCCCTTTACCAGAGGCAGGGGTGCACCAGTTTCCAGGAAGGCTTAGTCAATGGACGGCTTTAGCTTTAGTGTGCCTCACAGCGCTCAAGCCTCTCACGGGGGCATTTCTTTCCAGGGAAGTGCACCGTGTACCAGAAGCCTTCTGAGCACAATCAAGGGATACACGGCTCTGGGACCATCCCTCACTATGCAGGTGAAAGGGCCGGCAACTCATCTGTTCTCTATGGCTAGCGTTCCACAGCTTTGAAACAGCCCCAGGAGCACGGTTCTTGGGCCGGCTTTCTTTCCATGCGGGTCTGCCACGTTGAGGACACCTAAGCTGCCCTGAAAGAAACCACCGGGGCTCCAATCCACTTTGGGGTCTCCTGCTCGACGTCTCTCTAAGTGAGGCAGAAAGTAGACTTTAGGTCCAGCCCGAAATAATGTAGAGATTGACCGTGAGCCTTGCTAGGCATTTGGAACATGCAAAGTCACCTAGGCCTCCTGAGGGCATTTAGAGGATTATGCCATTCAGCACATGCAGAACACACTGCATCCCAATGTTTCATCGCAGAAGGGCGAATTGTGTTCCAAGGGCCTCCTTTGGCTTGTCAGAGAAGAGAGGTATATGTGCTGGGTGATCCGGTGTATAATGGAGAAGCCTGGAAAACGGCAGTATTTTCCCCCTTTTGAAAGGTAGATAGTGGCGGCCTCAAGGCTGACTGAAAGACAGTGCTGTTACCCGTCTTCTAGTCACTGCTAGGAATGCCTCAGGGAAGAAAGTGAGTTTTCTCCTATGAATCCAGGTGGTCGCCTGTGCCTTGCTAGGAGTTCACCCCACCGCTTGCCCTAGCTAAAGTGCGAAGTAAACGTGACCCCCAGGCCTCAAGGTAAGCACGAGCGTTTCCTATCAGCAAAGTGTGCTGTGCAGCCATCTCCATGAACCCTGACTCGATAGAGTGCTTTAAATCCTCTACGGCTCTCCAGAGGCCTCAGAGAGACACGTATGAATTCCCTTCTGAGGGAGAGCGTGGGTGCCGTGAGTCCCCTTTTTGTTTTCCGAGCAACACAGCGCAGAACAGGCTGTTGGGGTCAACCCTTTCTATGCAGAGGGAAAGGCAATGAACTGATCCTCGCTTGCATAGCTTGATTTCTACCGCTGTAAAGCAGCCCCAGGACAACGTTTTTGCCAGTATTACATTCAACGTGGCTCTCCCTCTGTGGAGGCCCTCTGAACTGCACTGAAAGAATCCCTGAGCCTACAGAGCCCCCTGGCAACTCTTACCTGTCATCTCTCTATTGTGACGCAAGGTCCACTGTAGGTCCAGCCTGACAGAAAGAACAGAAAAACCGGTCAACTTGTGAGACTTTTGGACGATCCAAAGTCACCTAGGCCTGACTAAGTCATTAAGCAGGTAATGCTCTGCACGGCATGCAAAAGTCCCCGCCTGCAACGAAGTGTGATCATAGAAAGGCCCCGTGTGGCCGAAAGTCTCCAGTAGACAGTCAGTGAGTGATGGTAATTGCGCTGTGGGGTCAAGTTGGAAACTGGAGCATGTGAGAGAAGCCCGACTCTCCCCCTTTGGAAAGCAACTTCGATGCAGCTTCCAAGCTGCCTGAACACCACACCACCAGGACACTGTTCACTGCACAGATGCCTCTGAGGAGCAGTGAGCTTTTGCCAAAGAAACCAAACGCTTGCGCTTCCTTCCTGGGAGCTCAGCCCAGAGCATACTGTAGCTAAAGTGCCAACTAAATGTGACCTCTAGTCTCGAGGTAAGGTGCACATTTTCCCTTTACCAGAGGCAGGGGTGCACCAGTTTCCAGGAAGGCTTAGTCAATGGACGGCTTTAGCTTTAGTGTGCCTCACAGCGCTCAAGCCTCTCACGGGGGCATTTCTTTCCAGGGAAGTGCACCGTGTACCAGAAGCCTTCTGAGCACAATCAAGGGATACACGGCTCTGGGACCATCCCTCACTATGCAGGTGAAAGGGCCGGCAACTCATCTGTTCTCTATGGCTAGCGTTCCACAGCTTTGAAACAGCCCCAGGAGCACGGTTCTTGGGCCGGCTTTCTTTCCATGCGGGTCTGCCACGTTGAGGACACCTAAGCTGCCCTGAAAGAAACCACCGGGGCTCCAATCCACTTTGGGGTCTCCTGCTCGACGTCTCTCTAAGTGAGGCAGAAAGTAGACTTTAGGTCCAGCCCGAAATAATGTAGAGATTGACCGTGAGCCTTGCTAGGCATTTGGAACATGCAAAGTCACCTAGGCCTCCTGAGGGCATTTAGAGGATTATGCCATTCAGCACATGCAGAACACACTGCATCCCAATGTTTCATCGCAGAAGGGCGAATTGTGTTCCAAGGGCCTCCTTTGGCTTGTCAGAGAAGAGAGGTATATGTGCTGGGTGATCCGGTGTATAATGGAGAAGCCTGGAAAACGGCAGTATTTTCCCCCTTTTGAAAGGTAGATAGTGGCGGCCTCAAGGCTGACTGA